>NC_071440.1:6406537-6572930 GCF_017976375.1 Cuculus canorus
TTCTGGTATTTTCTACCAGTTGCACAAGTCCAGAACTTATCAGGTCACACAGTTCTGGTGTCATCCTGCTTAGGCCATGATCCAGGTAGCAGGTATACCAGACTGTCAAGAGGTAAATTCCCTCCCAAGGCATGCCTGGCTTTCACTGGATAGGCAAGTAGCACTGGGAGGGGATGGGGGGGGGATGGGACGGCTGGAGAGTGTCCATCCCACCTGGGCTATGATCCAGGTAGCAGGCATGCCAGGCTGTCAGGGGATAACTGATAGTCCTCAATTCCAGTACTTTCCCAAGCATAGTAGTTTTGAGTATGCTAAAGGAGTGCCTTAACACTCAGAGTCACTGCATTTTTCGGAATTCTTTCCCCCAACATGTCTAACTTAATCTGAATCATCAAGTGGCCCAGGGAGGGTGTTGCGCCACCTCAAAATGCAGCCTACAATATAAAAAAGGGTTGTGAATTCACATGCAAAATAGCTTTAACAGTAAGAGTTTAGAAATATGCACTGTTTCTTTTATTTTAGTCTTTAAAATCATCAACGTGAGAGATTTACTTTTCTTTAAATAACTTTACAGATGTTCCTTCTTAGCTGTGTGAAAAAATGTCATATATTACAGTGGTCCAGTAGCACTGACTAAGCTGTATGAGGTGCCTAATCAGTAAAATGAAGAAATATCAGGTACACACTGATATTTTCACAACAACTTTAATGTACTTTTATTTTCCAATTTTTAATTTAGAAATTAATAATTTTAATATTAATATAATTATATTATCATAATTATAAATTTATTACATTTTATATTAAATGGAATAGAATCATAGAATCATAGAACAGTTGGGTTGGAAGGAGCCTTTACAGGTCATCTAGTCCAACTCCCATACCATGGGCAGGGACATCTTCAATCAGTTCAGGTTGCTCAGGGTCCCATCCAACCTGACCTTGAATGTTTCCAGGGATGGGGCATTGTTGCATCACACTTAAAGTGAGCTCTTCAGACTCACCAGTACAGTGTCAGAGTGACACAAATCTCTCAGGAGGAGGGTGCAAACAATATTTTACTAAGCAAAGTGCATGCCCTGAAAATACTGGATTCAAACAATCAACGACCTGTAAGCGATGGAGTACTGACAAGAAACCACAATGGCCAATGTTACCACAACAATCCACAACGTAGAAACACTGGTAACACCGTAACAATCTGCTTAACAGAACCAAAAAACATAAAGAGATCCTCATGCTGCCAGAGTCTAAACTAAACACAAAAACTACCACTACATCCTGCTGCAGCCACACTTGTTACAAGGCAAAAAGGAAAAGAGAACAAGGAGAGAGAAAGAGAGAAAAGAGAGAGTGAATTTACAAGAGAGACAGAAGAGATGAAAGATGGTCACCATCTTCAAGGCTCTGTGTGTTGTAGCACGTGTTTCTTTGTCCTGCAGGTCCAAGAAGATGGTGGGTGTCCACGAGGTTGCAGGTATATGCACGATTATTTAAACTATCTGTCCCCCCCCTCACCTGGGTCCATTGGCAGATCAGGTAACAGGTTGAGACATGCCCTTCAGCATATCTGCTGCTGGAACATTGCCCACTGCCCACTGTCCACTGGTGGGGGGAGGACACACAGAGTCACATCTCAGAATCACCTGCTTTGAGACATTTTAACCCATGCCATGCCAGGTCCATACAGCACTCTATGGCTCAAACAGGTGTATTCTATTCCCCTCACAGGGTGATCTGCACACATCCATTCTCTTTGGTGGCAAGTTGCACATAGCACACAGCAGGAGAAAAGAGGGAAGAGAAAGAAGACAGAATGCGGCTTAACATGCAGCAGACAATCACTAGGCCAACCACCAAAAACATAAATCCAGAAACTAACATTAATCCTAGTTTTGTAAACCATGACCCCACCCTGTGAGTCCTGAGGATTGCAGGATGGAGTACAACCATGAGCTCGGAGCCCAGCCATTGAACAAGTCCTTAGGTTGCATTGATTGGAACAGTTCAGCAGTCTGGTCCACAACTTCCTTCATCTTGGCTTGAGCTGCTTCTATTGAGGTCGATGCATTGTGAAGGGTGATGCAGCACCCTCCATCAGTGAGGTTTAACATTCCACAGACTCTGTTCTCTTTAAGAATCACCATGTCCAAGGCCGGTTGACTTTGTAGGGACATCTTTGAGACTTGTATCTGTAAATTCAAGTCTCTGAATGCACACCTTGTCCAATTACTCAAAATATGTACTTGCCATGTGACCCTTTCTAAAGAAAATTGGTGTTGCTTTAAGACTCTATAAGCGACAAGGACGTCTTCAAAAACATGCCCACCAGTTGCCCAGTGGTATAGTAGTCTGGAGGTCAAATCCCAGAGATTGCCCATTCTGGACGTCCGGTTGGTGCGTCTCACCAGATCCACTTACATGAAATTAAAAACTCAGTTGAGGCATACAGAAGGGATGCCCACTGCAGACTTTAGTCTGGCATGGTGCACCAGTGTTAAATACAAGTAAAATTTTCCATCAATGTTGGAGAATGGATGCATGAATGGCTAAGTGAACAAGGCCATGGATCTATGGAGAAAATGTGCGAGACACGGTTATCATGAGGCTTTTGTTTAGCATGAGTATCTCAGTGGAAACTTATCAGCTGCAAGGAAGATGTACTAGAAGTATGTTAAAACATGCTGATAAGGAAGAATGTGAAGATCGAATGGATCTGGAGATAAGCTGAACAAACAACTTGAAGGAAGCAGGAAGCAGGAAGCAGGAACATATCTTGGGCCCCCCAGTTGTATCCGCAAGTAGAAGGGAATAAGATTAAATGAATGTAGTAGTAGCCAATGATTGTTTGACAAATGTATAACCAAACCAATCAAGTTTAGGGAATGACTAAGCAAAATGTAGTAAAAGATATATAAATCGCAACTGTAATCAATAAAGTTGAAGCTTGCTTTATCACTCATATTGAGTCATCTGTTTGCTTCCCTCGCCCGTCACACATCAGAGCATCCCTGAGCTGGCCCAAAGGGAGTGGGATACTTACTGGTATGCATTCATATTGATCTGTCCAATTGAATAGAGTGTTTGCCAGTCGTGTGTGTAGGGGAATGCCTCTGAGGGGAAAATGTGTGTGGGGAACCCCACATTGGTTATCATAAGCTGTATCTGTCAAGTTGCAAGTGGTATCATTGTTTCATCATCCTGCTGATGGGTACTGCCAGCAGATGCACATATCTCTAATCAAAGTTCTTTCACTGCTAACAAACCAGGTTTCAGGAGATTCTCCTGGCCCATCTTCACAGGTAATAACCTTGGAGCGGTTAAAAAGAGGACTCTCAGGTCCACGATGAGGGGGTGAAATGGCAATGCAATGGTGTTTTCTACCCTATCATGACCAGGTAAATGATAATTTGTGCAAGTCTCTCCCAGCTAGATTCTGTTGTTTTGGAAGGGAAACACACTAGGAAGGGCTCCACAGCACAGTATAGTTAGTTTCATAATAGTCTGGCACATGGAATGGATCAAATGTGGGGTCCCAAGGAAAAGTTTCACAGGTATGGTTCTTTTTCTGGGAGTCCAGTTTTATGGGACCACCAGTTCTGGTGAAATTCCCACTCACATTCACAGATGTCTCAAAGGTTACATTTACTGATGCTTGAGTATATGTGCGATTCTGCTCAAACCATATTTTATCCAGATTTTACTTTAGAGGAACCTTCCAGTTCTCAGAGGCTGGAGGTCCCTGTGCCACATTCCCTTGCCAATATATTGTTTGAATTTTGTCACCCATTGACACCTCCCACCAATCACCTTTGAAGATTCCACAGGTAGCACTGTTGCATTTTGCAAAGACTGACTTTACTGTTTTGTCTGTCTTAAACATTTGTGTTGTCTGAGGGCTGCCTGCCTGCACCTGAGTGCCTTGTTTGTTGTCACAGCAATGGGGGGGGGGGGCCTGACTGAGCTCATGCTGGGGGGGAGGAGGTGCAGTGGTGGATGCATGGCAAGACCCACCCCCCCTCACGTGCTGATGGGGCACAGACTGGCCTTATAAAAGAACTTGCAAGGAGCCACACAGGGCATGCACCCACCACTCCAATAGAACCAGCCTGGACCACGCGGCCTGGAAGAGGCTGCTGCTGCAGCTGCTGTCAGAGAGACCATGTGTTCCCAAGGAACTGCTTTTGGAGTGATGACCCTGATGAGCGAAAGCAGACAAGGGGGGCTGGGAGTGTTCGTTAGAGCTTGGCCGTATGGGTGCTCCCTGCTGTGATAGCAAAGCACCAGGTAAAATATAATCCCAAGATTCTTGTTAGACGGAAACGCAGGGTGAGGGATTATGGTATAATCCCAAGATTCTCGTAAGGCAGTGAATGCAGGGTGAAGGATTATGTTATTATATATGGTATTATAGATAAGATAATATTATCGTATATAATATTATTATTAATTGGGTACTCCTTGTTGAGGAAGCAGGAGTGCTGCATATGAGACTGCTATCACCTTCTTCACCTGTTGAAAATCTTCAGTATCGGTATCGTGTATATTTTAACATCATTAAGAGCTCATTTTAAATTTCTCCTAAAATGTTGTGGAGTGTTTGTATGTGAGTGCGTGGTAGCGTGAGACGTGCAATTGAGTGCGAAGAAAGTGTGGAGTTCCGATACGCGGAGTTCCGATACGCGGTTCTGCTCTCCTGCGAAGGAAGCAGCCAGAGACAAACGAAACGAGTGATCACTGCTATATGTTGTGTGTTTTATGTCATAAGTATACTCTGTGAATTGTTTGACGTATAACAGAGTACCAGCGGAATTGAAAGGGATAGTTTACCCCGCGGGGGATGTTCTTCCTCCATAGACAGGAGCCAGAGGTGGACTGTGCTCAAAATGTTGAAAGACTTGCAAATTGTTTAGAAGCCCTGTTTGTCTTGATCCTAGGAATGCATCTATAAAGACTTTTAATTCCAAACGTCCATTGAGCCGGCAAATGGGTATATTTACCTTGGACGTCTGGAATGGAAGGCTGCACAGGATGAAATTTAGGTGCTGTGTGTGTGAGTTAACCCTGCCCCTCCCGGAATGTCAGTTAAGTGTTCTGTGTGACAGAAAAGAATAATTTGAAAGTGTAAAAGCAAAAGGTTTGCATGGACGGTGGGGGGGGCAGAATTGTGCAGGCTGCGGGAATGGATCAGATTTGGTGTTCGGACTATCATAAAGTTTTATTGTGCTATTCAGCTAGGTTGGGATCACTCTATTGTCCTGAATGTCTGTAATCTGCTGATGGGAATTGTTGTTGCTAGTCTTGTGGGAAGCCCCTGAGAACTTAGAGACAGGACATTTGTAAGTGTTTAGATGGTTTGTGGAAGTTAGAGAAAGGTAGAGTCGGAAGGTAGTATAATGGGGGCAAAACTGAGCAAGAATTTCCTCCGGCGAGCCCATTAGGATGCATGTTACAACACTGGAAGGAATTGGTGGGGGGAGCCAGAGGCTCAATGAGTAAGAAGAGGATTGCAGTACCGTTTTGCAACTAATGTTGTTTTTAAGGAGAGGGAAAGTGGAATGTTTTTCACCCTCTGAAACCATCTGGAATGGTAAAGGGACAGTGGGATTTTGCGGCCGCAGGACCCTATGGTACTCGCACTTGAGTAAGAAAATAACAATTTAAAGGTAAACTGAGGTGGTGTTGCATGACATGCAGTATTGAGCAAGGGTGAAATAGAATAAATAAAATTCACCGGACGCCAGAACAGAACAAGATTTATCTGATTTACTTAAGCCTCCCCCTCAATCAGAGGAATGGGATATGGGCTTGGACGGGTCCCCCCCCTGAATAGCCCAGTATCTTCCTGCATCAGGGAAAGGTCTGCTTTGACAGTTTTACAGGCACCTCTCTGGGAAGAACGAGAAGAAAAAGGAAAAAAAAAAAAAAAAAAAGAAAAAAAATGAAACCAAAACAAAACTGATTGTAAAACTGTAGGCGATTTGGAAAGAGTATTTCCCATCCAAGACCCAATTTGGGATCCAGTCAGATCTAAACATGTAGAAAGAATACAGGTATATCAGGAGTGAATCTTGAAGGGAATGAAAAGGGCCATTCCCAAACAAGTAAACAAGGTCCCTCTAAATCACCATCTGAATTCCTAAACTGACTGAGGGTTATAATGTGCTGCAAGACACTGCTGGATCCTGGGTCAAGGGTAGGAATACAACAACTAGCTTTTTATTTTGAGCCAGTCTAAAAGAGGAATAGTGGCTCAAGTGAAGGAAGATTGACGGGGACCTGGGGAATCCACCCTAGTGGATCCACTGGTTATAATGAAGCCAGGGAAAGAGGAGAAGAAAGTAGAATTTTAGTTGACACAGAGGCAAGTATTTGGTTTTGAACTAAGCTTTGATGTCCGGAGGAAATGACTACATTGTGGTAAATGGGGCAACTGGCCAAAGCGAAAAAGCATATTTTTGTGAACTTCTCAGATATAAACTGAGAATACAGTGGGGCATCCACAGATTCTTGTATATGTCCAACTCCCCGAAGGCACTTTTGGGGAGAGATTTATTAGAACAATTGTGTGCAATAATCGAATTTGAAAAGAGAGAGATTACTCTGGAGGTAAATGACCAGCAGTATATGCAAAGAATGGGTTTATCCTTAGACAGAAGAAAAAATCAGTGAAGAAATCACAAACCAGGTATACACTGAGGTATGGGCCACCGATATGCATGGGACTTACGGGCTGTAAATAAAATAAAAAAATCCTTTACCCAGTGGAGGCAAATCCATATACCCTGTTAACTGTATTAATACCTGAACTAACCTGGCTTACTGTTATAGACCTGAAGGATGCCTACTTTTGCCCCCCTCTCCATGAAGCCAGCCAGAAAATACTTGCATTTGAATGGAAAACCCTGAAAGCAGGTGCAGAGCTCAACTCACCTGGATATTTGGTAATCAACTTGCGAAGGGTCTTGAGGCCTGGAAGTGTTGGGGAAAGGAGCCCCGGAGTCAATAAATGAGTCCTCATAGAGGTATGAATCATTGCTTGTTTATTGTAACATCTGAGGGTCTATTTACACAGATAATCAGAGTGCATGTTTCCATGGAATCAGAATATTTAAAACATATTCTAATCATAAAGTCACATTGTTAAACTACACACCCAGTTCCCATGCCTGGTTCTGACTTTATCAAGCCAGCCTCCTCATTCTCATGAGATAGCAAAGCTCTCAGAAAACACCACAACCTTGAAGCCTTATACTAAGGCTTTGTATCTAAGAACTGACTATAGGCCTTTGTGTCTAAACATTGATACTTTAGCACATTCCTTTCTACTGATCGTCATAGGCAGGGTTGTGCAAGCAGGCTTCTAGGATTACAGCATGTCCAGTTTGTTCCAATATATTTTCTACATGGAAGCCCCACCTGAGGAAGGGAGACTGTTGCAGTATGTAGATGATACCCTGATTGCCATCAAGACAATGCTTGCATGACCTGGATGGTGAGTCTGTTAAACCTTTTGGTTTAACAAACCTTTTTTGTTTGCTATGGATCTATAACTATGGGCTGCTTGTTAAACCTCTGTATGCACTAACCACTGCCGAACAGAAATATCTCCAACAGAGCAAAGGGGCTGTGCAAGCCTTTGAACAGCTGAAGAAAGCCCTGATGTCAGCCCTGGCCTTAGTACTTCAAGATGTGAGTAAGCCATTTTTCCTTTTCTCGCATGAGAAGCAAGGGATTGCCCTAGGGCCTGGCTACTTACAAGCAGTTGCCGCCATCGCCATGGTGCCACACATCCAGGAGGCACAAAGATTTACCCTGGGCCAGAAAATGACTGTGTTAGTGTCTGGAAGCCAGAGGTGGGCACTGGCTTTCTCCACAAAGGTTCCTAAAATAGCAAGCTATAACGTTGGAACATGATATGGGAATTGCGGTTGCTAACATCATCAACCCAGCTTCTTTTCTCAGTGGGAATACAGGAGAACCAGTGCACCAGGATGGCTTAGAGATCATCAAGGCCACCTACTTGAGCCATTCGGACCTGAAGGACAGTCCCATGGAAGACGCTGAGGGCTGGTTCATGGATGGAAACAGCTATGTCTTAAGCAATAAAAGACATGCTAGGGCAAAACCATAGTGTATACAGAGGGATCCTGAGACTGCTGGAAGCAGTCCAGCTACCTGAGAAAGCGACAGTCATGCACATCAAGGTGCACCAGAAAGTGAATTCGGAATTGGGGAGAGGAAATGAGCTGGTGGACAGAGAGGCAAAACTGGCAACTAAAGGTGAGGTAAAAAAAAAAGGGGCTTTGATCCCTGACAGGCAAAGCTTAGTAGAGGGTAAGTCAGAATATACCAAGGAAGATCAGATAATCAGAAATTTATTATAGACCTGGAATGGTCATATAGTAAAGAGGGGTGGGTCCTCACTCCACAAGGGAAGCTAATCATTCCTCCTTATTTAACATGGTCTTTGAGGAGGGAAGAACACAGGAAGAGACATTGGGGGGGCAGAAGCTTTATATAAACACCTAATTAAAGGGATTGTAGCTAGAAATTTATACATCATTGTGAGACAAGTGGCTCAGCAGCATGACCTTTGCCTCCAGACTAATCCCAAAATTACCCCAAACCAGAAATGGGCCAAATTGGAAGAGGCAAAGGGCCTGGGCAATAATGGCAGATTGATTTTTTGGAACTCCCAAGACAGGGGGGATGTTGATACTTATTGGTATTAACTGGTACGTTTTCAGGTTGGCTGGAGGCATTCCCTACTAGAACAAGGAGATAACCAGAACATTAATACAGGAGATAATACCACGCTTTTGCTTCCAGCAACTATGTCTCCTGATAGGGGACCACATTTTATCCCAGAAGTAGTACAACAGATCAGTCACTATTTGCACATCAAATCATGACCTCCTACATGGTGACATTAGACAAACAATTCCAAAGAAGGAAAAACATGAGGTTGAGACGTGAAGTAGGGGTTTGGACGAACTTGTGCATAACATACGACCTGGAGATTATGTATGTGTAAAGTCTTTTGCAGAGAGGACTCTGGAACCGCAGTGAGAAGGACCATTCCAGATGTTCCTTGCCTCCTTCACAGCAATTGAAATCAAGGAGCAGAGTGCGTGGATCCATTGCACCCAAGTGAAAAAGGCACATATATCTCCATGGAGGGTCACGCAAGTCCAACCAGGAAAATTATTTTTCTCATGACTATAATTATAATCCAGGGAGGGAAAGGCACCTTTAGCCAAAAGAATACTGAGTGGCCTTGGTCTCAAACTTTTTAGCCAAAAGAATACTGAGTGGCCTTGGTCTCAAACTTTTATTGGATATACTGAAGCCCTGGGAAATAGTCTGAATCGAAAGGGTTTAAATCTATCAACTGTGGTTATGCATGAAAATCAAGTATATGTGATGCAAGAATGGAATGTGGATAGAGAACAGGGGATTCAGCAACTTCAGGGGACTGTAGGAGGAAAAATCAAATTAGGATGCTGAATGGTTAATAGAACTATCCATAGAAACGCATCCCAAATTACTATCTCAACTACAACTACAGATAAGAATAAAAAGATCTGTATTTCCAATGAATTACACTGCTTGTATAATTTTACATTAGTACAGACCATTAAGGTGGTTTGTCTCTGGGCCTATGATACCATTGGGCTCTCATTCAAATTTAAAATAAATACTATAGCTAAGCCTGTTACAACCCAGAATTTACGAGATTGGTCCGTATATAATCAAGAATATGCAACAGCAAATGCTTTTCAACCCAGAATGGTCTCTTAAACATGTTGAACTGCTAATGCAAACTGATATTTCTGAAATTCAACCAGCATTCTCTCATTTCCTAAACGGAACTGGACAACCTGGCTGTGAAAACAAGTGCCCTTCAGGGGCAGAACACAAAGGGGCCTAACCAGATTGTTAGAGACAGGATTAAATGTCCTAAATGGAATTGACTATCAGAAATGTTACCAAAGTGGGAAATGGTGGAGGAACAGGACCATGAATTAATAGGAAATGCACTTGCTGTGATCTAAGATAATGTTTCTTTGGCCCTCACTTGTATACAGGCACAATTATGGATGCAATCAGTGGCCATCTTAGTTATAAGAGAAGGTGATAAGGGTACTTTCCCACTGAAATCCAGAAAGAGGTTTGGGACAGTGCCACTGGCTTAGAGAGGAGGCTTCAGTCCTGGTAGACTCTGGTAAATTTCACCTATGACTCCATTAGTAATACAGCCACAGCCTTTATGTTTACCATACATAACTCTTCAATATTTCAAATATTTCAAATATTCAATATTTGTAATACACACCATTAAGCCATGATAAAACTGTGCTCTATCCTTCTGAACATAGAACATGGACACAAATAGTGAATGGGAAATGGCAAACTATAAATTTAAAATCTTGCATTACATGAGAACAACAAGGATTCATTTGCTAAATAATGCAATTGATGCTCAAGACATCTGCCTCGACACTGAGCAAAGCATCTGTCACTTTGAGATCCATTTAGATGCTAATCTGAGGACTGTACTTGTATATGTGGGTCAGGGTTGTGTGTGTTTGAGAACTGCTTGTATCTCTGTAGAAATAGATGAGATAATTATGGATAGTGAGAATCACTCTAATTTCTAATTTCTGTATTTGTTAGCTTGTTAAGATTGTTGGGTGTGACTTTTCTTATTTTTCATCAGTCGTACCCCATCAGCTGATAAATCCGATTATAGAATATTTAACAAATTATCACCTGTACCTATTGGAATGAATCTTACATTGGCAAAATGATTAATGAAACAGTTAATGAAACATCAGGACTTGATTATAATTCTGGATGAGGTCCAGGAAAGCGGGAAAAGACCCTGATAACAGTTCACCATGACACAGAGGAAAGAAAGGGGGTCCTAAAAAGGGTAAAAGAAAATTTAAACCATCATTGGAGGGACATGTTGCTCGGATGATCTCCTACCAGGACTTGCATTCTAAATAAGTTGTGTCACCCCGTTATTGCCCTTGTGATGCTAGTTTTATTTAGCTTTGTTTTCTCTGCTGTGTTATTTATTTGAAATTGGAGAATGCTACAATGACTAACAGTTTTGGCTATGTCTAGTGCCCACGAGAATGCATTAAAATGCATTTTCCAACAAAATATCATCCAATTCCCCTTCGAGAGATAAATTACACAGTTGGCAAATGAATTTGCCCATGTTAAAAAAGACAGGGGGAATTGATGAGTGAAAGCAGACAAGGGGGCCTGTGAGTGTTCGTTAGAGCTTGGCATTGTTTGCCTTGAAGACCTTGGAAGTTGGTAATGAAGGAGCCAGCTAGCAGAAGTTTACTGATAAGTGGGCATTGGAATGCAGAAAGATGGAAAACAATCAGAAGAGACTGTGCTTGTACACAGTTCAAGGAAAAAACATTTTCATCCTGAGGGAGACTTCTAACTTCATCCCTAAGACTCTGGCCCACGACCACCAGGAGGCACTATGCAGGCACAAGACTGGAGTGATCTTTCCAGAACTAATTATAATACGAACCGGGGAAATGGTTATGAATATATAGTAGGCGCTTATAACTATGCATGTCTTTACACTATAAGTAGCTGCCTGTTAAGCTATAAGGCATGCAAGCTAGGAGGAGAACCCCCTTGCACCCCAGCGCTGGAAATAAACATACCTGCTTTATAACTCATTTTGGGTTGTAGGGTTTGATTCCGCAAAACAACCCCTTCCTTTTCCCTTCTCTCTCTTTCCTTTCTACCACTCTCTCTCTTACTTTATCTTACTGTGTTTTCTTGACTGGCATCGGTGTGTGTCAGATCAAATCTGAGTGATCTTGGCTGTTTCAGGGATCATATTGAAATCTGTTTTAGCAACTTTGAGAAATTGCACCCCGTTATCTCAGCCATGCACCCAAGTATTTTGCTCTGTTTATTTTGGTCAAAGCTAGTATAAATTTTGCTTTTGATTTCACCCTGGGAGTGACCTTGTTGGCCTCTGGATTGCTGCACAGGTAAACGAACCATCTACAACTGTGCAGGTCAAAAGAAGACCAGACATGAATGCGTAGCTCCTGGGTTGGGGCATGTCAAACAAAGAAACTTACGCTTAATAGTTTAATTTAACCATTAAGGCAGGTACACTTTATACAGTGCTAGAGAAGACTTGGGATTTGTCCTCAGAGTGCTTCTGCCGATTAGTGATTTCAGAGAACTTTGTATACACAGAATTGTTTTAATATTCATGTTTTCCCCCGAAATGACAAGCACATTTCATTCCTGGAACCTCACTCTATACCCAGGGAGGATGAAATCAATCCCACCCAGAGTTGTTATCGTTATCTTATTTAATCTTGTTTTTTTAACACATTGCAGTTGACATTCCATCCCACCATTTACAAATCACCATTTTAATCCCCCCTTTTTCAAGGCCTTTGCAAATTCTTTTGCAAAAGAGTCACAACAGGCCCTATTGTTTAAAGCTCTCTTAAAATATTTTACTGATTCTACTGCATGTCTGATCTGATTTCTTTTCCATGTCTCATAATCTTCTGCTGTTCACTGACAACACCAAAATGCACATTGAAACACTATACAAGTTAACAAAACTAATAGTCCCAATGCTACAATACTGAGAAAAAATTGTTTCAGCCAGGACAAGTAGGAGCCAAGAAGTTAACCAAGAAAAATCTATACCTTACTGCTCTTGTATGGAGCTAAGGCTGCCATACAAATTTTTATAGAGGTTTCTACAGTCTGAGAATGATCGGTCAAATTGGAACAACCCATGCCCTCAAAATCAGAGCGTCCTTTATGGTGTCTTAATAACAGATAATCAATTGCAGCTTTATTTTCTAAAATTGTTGATGAAGTTGTCTAGTTTCAAGATTTAAGGCCTCCAAGGCTCGAGAGGTGTAATTGAGGGTCCTTGCATGCCTACAAATAAATCTCTTCAAAGTATTATGAGTCATGGGCACAGCTACTCATGGTTAAAATGAAGCCAGTGTAATTTCAGCTTTATATGACAAACTTTTGACAACCACGTATAGTTTCCAAAGATTTGAATGCTTGTGGGGATTCCCAAAGCACATGAAGTAAATACATTTTGTACTGAAGAACCAGCATTTAAACAAAAGGCCATACTATTGTATATTGTACAAGCCAGTTTTTCCAAAATGTTTATAGAGGCATCCCACTTATGGGAAAACAAAGCTTCTCCTAATGGATACATTAACAATAACTCCCTTGCACCCCAGTGCTGGAAATAAACATACCTGCTTTATAACTCATTTTGGGTTATAGGGTTTGGTTCTGCAAAACACTGTCATCATTTATTGAAAGGATACCTGCTTAATAATTGAATTGGCATTGATAATTGAGTTTGGCTTTTTTGTGGCATCGCCACAAAAATAACACACACCACATTAACTTGAACAATTTGAACTGGCACATAAAAACCAAATATTCACTCAAGCTTCCACATGACTCCAGTTTCTTTGGCTAATATCACCTTCACAACCAAGACCTCCTAACCAAACTGACAGTGACCAGATATTTACACAGATCTTCAGTTAATATCACCTTTACAAACAAGACCTCCATAGAGAAACCAAATATTCACCTTTACACCAAAGACTTCCCCACAGAAACTGAATATTTTCCTTTACAAGCAAGACCTGCACACAGGAACTAAATATTTGCCTTTACAAACAAGACCTCCACACAGAAACCAAATAATCCCCTTTACAACCAAGACCCAAGCAACTTCAATATATGCCTATAAGATGCTAGCAGTCCAACATGTGCTCACCCTGCGTCATACAGTAACAACTTATGAGGAGCCAAACCAAATGGACCAGTCCCCAAACCCAAAAGTAAAATTTCTGAAGTGTATCTTTTAATTGGATAGTCCTTGTCTGTCCCCACAGAGATCCAATTGAGAAGAAGAGTCTCTCCAGAGAAATCCCTGAGGGTACCCAAGAGAGCCCCAATCTCAAATTGGTCCTGTAACTGCGCAGAGACAAGTCCTGTCTGGGGTGCCAAATCTGAAACAAAGAAACTTACGCTTAATAGTTAAATTTAACCATTAAGGCAGGTACACTTTATACAGCGCTGGAGAAGACTCAGGATTCGTCTTCAGAGTGCTTCTGCCGATTAGTGATTTCAGAGAACATATATATGAATTGTTTTCATATTCATATTTTTCCCCAAAATGACAAGTATACTTCATTCCTGGAACCTCACTGCATATCCAAGGGGGATGAGATCAATCCCACTCAGAGTCGTTATCGTTAACTTAGTTGTTAATCTTGTTTTTTTAACATATTTCAGTTGACATTCCATCCCACCATTTACAAATCACCATTTCACATGACACGATTGAATTGGACCAATCTAAGTTCAGCATGAAGAATCTCAGACCCTCTTGAACTGATCTAGGAAGGGACACACATATCCCTTGGTCTATGTGCCCCCACGTTCTGTGGTAACTTTGGATTAGCTCCTGTGGGCACAGAAGATTCCACTGCCGCGTGTGCGCAAGACAATATGGCCGATGTCCTTGCACGTATGCGGCACCAGCGAGTACAGGACAATATGGCTGATGTCCCTATGCTCGCTAACAGAAAACCGTGGGACAGTAAGCAAAAAACTGTGAGATAGTTAAGTGGGAGGAGAAAACACAGAGATAAAAGACACATCTGTAGCAAGTAGAGTTATGCTTAATCTCTGTAGCATCTTTAGAAGTGGAAAATCACTGGGATAGCTGCTAACAAGGCAGATAAGGGCATATAAAGCTTTGCTTGTGCATAATAAAGTGATTTTGGTTTTGACCCTAAATGGAGTCCGTGCCTCAGTCGCTAGAAATGGCACCCAAACAGGGACCCACAAACTAGGGGCAAACTCTGATATCAGTCAGAGGAAAAATCGCTGGGCAGAAGCAACCGTTAGTGATGCTCGGTTGAATGTAATAAAGCCAGTGAGGAGAACTGAAGTAGTCTGGACAACAATCACCTGAAAGAAGGTGAGCAACCGAGGATGGGAACATAATGGGGTCTTAAATGTCTGTGAAAGAGCAGTCTACACTTAACATCTTTAAATTAATTTTGAAGAAATGGGGGGTCAAGTATGATGAGCAACAGCTTAAGACTTTGTTAAAATGGGTACAGGGTTGAGAGCCAGGTTTAGATGTGACTCACACATATGATATAGAAGTAATTTACAATGCCCACAGTATAGTCCTTTGCCAAGAAAGGTCTGTGACAACTAAAGACTATTGTATTAAAGGCATTTAGAAATGTCCTGGACGTTGGGACTCATGTACAGTCTTTCGTTAACGTTCGACAAGGAACTACAGAACCATACTTGACTTTTTTAGACAAACTACAAGAAGCCTTAAATAAGCAGGCAGATGATGCCGCTGCTAGAGAGGCCTTAATTTTACAGTTAGAAAATGCTAATGAGAAATGTAAAAAGATATTGCGCAGTCTGAATAATCCTACAATTGTAGATATGATTCAGGCATGCTAGCAGGTGGGGTCATTTACCTATTAAGCACACATAATGGCTGCCGCTCTAACTGCAAACCAAGACAGGAAGACAGTCTGTTATAGATGTGGCAAGGAGGGGCACTTTAAATGAGACTGCCAGGTTCAATTCCAAGACAGAGAGCCTAAAATCTGCCCTCAGTGTAGAAAGGGTAAACATTTTGCCAGTCAGTGTAAATCAAAATGAAACAAGAACAGGAGACTATTGTTGGGAAACCAGCAGTAGAGCGCAGTTCGGAGACACGTGCCAACACAAATGCCTCCGTGTCAAGCAGCCTCTCTCACCTCAGAGCAAGAACCAGCGGCAGCGCTGGGATAGACATGACCACCACTATCACAGTAGTGCTACAGTTGTCCACAGTCCACATAATACCACTGAATGCAAAAGGACCATTGGGGTGTGGATTTAGTGCTTTGTTATTAGGACGGTCATCAATAACTGGGATGGGAATCTTTGTTTTACCCGGGATCATAGATGCAGATTTTACTGAGACAATTCAAGCAATGGCATGGACACTGCCCCCACCGGTGTTAATACCAAAGGATAGCCGGATAGCACAATTAGTCTTGTTCAAGTCAGCTGTGTTTCAAGCTGACTCCAAGATGCGTAGCTCACAAAGTTTGGGGGCCGTAGGAGTCCCTGAAATACATTGGGTTCAGTCATTACAAACTCAGGGTCCTATGTTGAAGCGTACATTATGCCTGAAAAGGGGGAAACCAGAACATATTATCCTGGATGGGATGATTGATACGGGAGCAGATGTTACGGTGATATCTCATGCGAAATGGCCTAACACCTGGACATTAAAAGCTGTATATGCGCCTTTATCTGGAATAGGCAGAACCACTACATCATTTCAAAGTGTAAACCACATACAAATCGTGGAACATGATGGTAAAATGGCTGTAGTGCAACCCTTTGTTGTGCACATTCTACTAATCTTGTAGGGAAGAGATGTGTTAAGTGCAATGGGAAGAGGTGTCAGAACCATGAATGATGGGCATTTTTTATCGGGGCCACCACAGGAAAGTGCCCAACCATACCTTTAACATTGAAATCAGATACCTCAGTATGGGTCGAGCAGTGGCCCCTATCTAGTGAAAAATTGGGTGCACTGCAAGAGTTAGTGGAGGAGCAAATAGATCAAGGACATATAGTCCCGACTAATCATCCTTGGAACACATCTGTACTTGTGATAAAAAAGAAATCTGGGAAATGGCGTTTATTACATGACTTGCAAAAGGTTAACAAAGTAATTGAGGATATGGGAACATTACAGCCAGGGTTACCTTCACCTACCATGATTCCTGCCAAGTGGCACATAGTGGTGATAGACTTAAAAGACTGGTTTTTTATCATCACATTAGATGAAAAGGACGCTCCATGATTTGCCTTCTCAGTACCATCAATTAACGTCCAAGAGACGGTGAAGCAGTATAATTGGGTGGTATTACCACAGGGCATGAAAAACAGCCCCACAATTTGTCAAACCTATGTAGCAGGTGCATTGTCTGAGGTCAGAGTTCAATGTAAAGACTTGAATATACTAATGTATCATTACATGGATCTGATATGATTCAATTAGAAGAGGTTGTAAAAAGTGTAAAAAAGACAATAGAAAAATGGGGCATGAAAGTAGCTCCTGAAAAAATTCAACAAAATATGCCATGGAAATATTTGGGATGGAAAATATTTGACAGCCATATTGAGCCCCAGACAGTGCACCTAAAATGTGATGTTCAAACGTTAAATGATTTACAAAAGATTTTGGGGGCCATCAATTGGGTAAGAACATTATTGGGAATTATCAGTGATGATTTACCACCCTTGTTTGATTTGTTAAAAGGAAATCCCGATCTACAGTCCACACAACAAATTACCCATGAAGCAACTAAAGCTCTCGATAAAATTGACACGATGTTACAGGAACGACAAGCTCACTGCATCATAGAAGGAAAAGGGCTCCGATTATTTATATTGAATGGAGCGCGGCAACCGTTCGGGATATTAGGCCAATGGATACAGGAAGATTTAAAAGATTCATTACGAATTGTTGAGTGGATATTTTTACCACATCCTCAGAAAACAATAGTAACTAGGATTGAGATGATTGCAATGATAATCACCAAGGGAAGGAAAAGAAGTGTGCAGCTTTTAGGTCAAGACCCCACAATAATTTATGTGCCGATGACAAAAGAATATGTTGAGTGGTGCATGGCAAATAGTTTGAATTTACAAGTAGCCTTAACAGATTATTCAGGAAGTATTGATATCCACTTACTGTTTTCCTCTTTACAGACATTACAAATAGAAAAGAAGCCCTTATATAGAGAGCAATCAGTTGACGACCCTACAATATTTACTGATGGCTCAGGAAAAACTGGCAAAGCAATACTAACGTGGAAAGAAAATGGGCAGTGGACGAATGAGATGCATGTAATAGAAGGATCAACACAAATAGTGGAATTATATGCAGTGGTAAAAGCCTTTGAACAGCATCACAGTCCTTTTAATTTAGTTACAGATTCACGACATGTGGCTGGAGTAGTGCAGCATATAGAAACAGGATGGTTAAAACAGGTAAACAACAAGCATTTATTTCTGGTGTTAAAACAGTTATGGTTTCAAGTCACGGCTAGGAAGGCAGAATTTTACGTGATGCACGTCACAAATCACTCCCAGGATTTATAGTCGAAGGGAACAGAATAGCAGACGAGCTGACAGCAGGGGCAGTCCAAGGCCCACTACCAAACATTATTCAACAAGTGCAAATGCCACATAATTTTTATCATCAGTCTGCCAGGGCACTATGTAAGCAATTTAAGATTTCATTAGAATTAGCCTGAAACATAATAAAAATGTGCCCAGACTTGTGGGGGTCCACAGCGGGCTGAGGACCCCTGCTTAATGCACCCAGAAGGAGATCATGGGATGGGAAGTGGGCAGACAATATAGGACCGTGCATGAAAGTAGTACCATCCATTCACAGATTGTTTATGTATAAGCTAATCCAATCATGCGGAGACGCGTGTGTTAATAAAGGGTATAAGAGGCGTGTGAAAGATCAAGCGCGCGCCGGCCAGCCATGTAACTTCAATAAAGAAACTTGCTTCCACATCACCGTGTTGTGTCTCAACAGCGACATCTGGTTGACCCCGACATGATATAGCTAGTGATTTTCTGAGAATTTTAATTTTGGGGTTCCCCGAGGTGGCACAGCCATTAAAAAAGAGTTTTCAAGAATAGCCAAGAGGAGTGTCGAGAGAAGCTGCTAAAAGAGTTTTCGGCAAGAATAGCCAAGAGGAGCGTCGAGAGAAGCTGCTTAATTCTGGATCCGGGACTTTTAAGAAGCCACCAAGAGCAGGTGAGCTGCTGGGGAAAAAAGATGGGAGCCTCAGTAACAAAAGAGGAGGAAATGATTATAAGCATGTGGAAGCAAATACTAGAAAAGAAGGGGGTAAAGCTAGAGGAATTCATGTTGCAAAAGATGCTTTTATGGAGTAAGAGACAGGGTTATACGCCAGATATAATGACATCATTTACTGTTTCAAATTGGAAAGAAATAGGGAACAGGCTGTTTGATAGGGCTTCACACGGAGACAAAGAGTCAGTATCTTTGTTAACCATTTGTTTGATACTTTGAAAGACTTTAAAAAACAGAGGGATCGGGCAGAGCAAGATCTTTCACCCCTTACCTCCCGAGACGAGCCTCCATCTGCTGAGGATCTGTTAACGGAGCAAGAGGAATTTTCTGTATTAACTGCCGACCCAGACTCTGCATCTCTATCTGAGTTTCAACATCTAAATTCAAGAAATCCGGTAATGCACCCAAAGAATAAACCATCTTGGTTAGCGCGAAAAAATTTTCTTGTTGATGAGTCAGACGATGAAACAGACTCGGCTTCAATCCCTTTGGTAAAATCCCTTGGTACTCCCGCCTTTGCCAGATAAGCCAGATGATTGGGACAATCCCGTGGCGGGGGAAGGGGGGGGGGGGCACTGAGGCAGGCTGCTTCAAAAAACAGAAAGATAGAGGCTAACGCCAAGCCAGCCTTTGGGGGTTCCTCCGGTAAACCTCAAACCCCTCTTGCATGGGATTCACCCTCAGCACAGGTTACTGTGAGACCGTTTGATCCCTGTGTATTTTGGCAAAAGGTAAAACAACAGGCTATGCTAGAAGGACATTGGACATTGTCTGAGGCAATAACTACACCCTTAAAGGAACGTGACCTGAGTCCTGTGACAGCTATGGCATTCCTGGTGGTCCGGGGGGATCCAGGACAGGGAATTATGGATGAGCACAGACCATACACCTGGAAAGTAATACGGGAACTTCAAAAAACTGTTACACAGTATGGTCCCAGCTCCCCTGCAACAATGCAATTGCTTCAATTATTAACTATGGAAGAAATCACACCATATGACTTTGCCCAAATTGCACAAATTATGTTTCAGCCTGTTCAGTGCACAGTTTTTCGAAATATTTGGACTCAAAGGGCAGAAGCACAGGCAATACGGAACCTGCAGCTCCCCGAGTCAGACCCCCGATATGGGAATGGTGCAGATGTTTTAACAGGAACTGGGCAGTTTAGTAATCCACAGCATCAAACTCAGTGGCACTCTTCAGTGCTTGAACAGGTAAAAACAGTAGGGCTTGAAGCACTGATGAGAACAGCTGAGATCGCTGTACCGAAGGATAAATATACAACAATTAGACAGGGAGTTCGAGAGCCATTTTTACAATTTGTAGAGAGGCTGCGGGCTGCTGTAGAATGCCAAGTTTTTGATGACTATGTCAAAACACTGTTGATCACACAGCTGGCGCTAGATAATGCTAACACAGATTGTCAAAAAATAATACGTGCCTTGCCAGGTGAACCGACTCTTGCAACTATGATCATGGCTTGTGCCCAGATGGGGTCGGCTGACCAAAAAATGGCTGCTCTCGCTGCTGCTACGACAGCCATGGGAACACCTGACAAAGGATGTTGTAAATGTAACCAGACTGGACATCTCAAAACTGCCTGTTCAAATAGACAAAAAAAGAATAATGGCACTGCTAGATCAGCGATCACATCAGCTGTTAGCAGATGTCTCAGGTGTGGGAAAGCTGGACACTTTGCTAAGCAATGCCAGTCCAACTACCACATAAATGGAGAGTTGCTACAGCCGGGAAACAGGAGACAGAGCGAGGGGGCGGGGGGGGGGGGGGGGGGGGGGGGCACGCCCAGACACAAATACCTGTGCCTATGAAGAACGCTTGATCTCCTGCAATGCGGCCCCAGGCATTTGCGATCTGTTATCAGGAAAAACCAGCGGAGCAGCAAGGATGGATGTATCCACCGCCCACACAGTAACTATTAATACACAGGGAGTACACAAGGTCCCTCTGAAAGCGTGGGGGCCCATCGGTTATGAACTCAGTGCCTTACTTATCGGACGTTCCAGTGCTATCTTACAAAACATTCTAGTTCATGTGGGAGTAATTGATGAGGATTTTACAGGACAGATTTTTGCAATGGTTTCTACTATCACCCCCCCTGTTAGAATACAAGAGGGAACTCGCATTGTGCAATTGGTGCCTTTTAAAAGCAGTGTTCTTAAAACAGAACAAGCCATCCGTGGAGATGGGGGATTTGGATCCACTGGACCACCTCAAATTTGTTGGTCACAACCTCTCTCAGACACAAGGCCACAAATGAAATGTATCCTTGTTATGAACACTGCTTTTCCACATTCCATTCAAATATCTGGACTGCTTGACACAGGGGCTGATGTTACTATCATTGCTCGAAGGGACTGGCCTGATTCCTGGCCCGTGGTACCTGCAACTTCAGGAGTAACGGGACTAGGAGGTATGGCTACTAGTCTCATTGCAGCAAAACCTGTAATTATTATGAACCCTGAAGGGCAAAATGCCACTGTACTACCTTATATTACTCCAGCCCCCTTAAACCTCTGGGGAAGAGACTGTTTGGGACAATGGGGAGTCCATATCACAACGGATTTTCCATAGGGGTCACTATCCTGCAGGACACTAAAAAACCCACTTTAAGGTTGCGATGGCTTACAGATAAGCCAGTGTGGGTGGATCAGTGGCCCCTTAACAAAGAGAAACTCACAGCCCTGCACACATTAGTGGTAGAACAGTTAGCTGCAGGTCATATTGAAGAGTCACACAGTCCTTGGAACACACCGGTTTTTGTAATCAAAAAGAAATCAGGAAAATGGCGATTTTTACATGACCTGCAAAAAATCAATGAAGTGCTTGCAACCATGGGGGCACTACAGCCGGGACTACCCTCCCCAACAATGATTCCAATGCAATGGGACATACTGGTCATGGACTTAAAAGATTGTTTCTTTACAATTCCTTTAGATGAAAATGATGTTGAAAAATTTGCTTTTACAGTTCCTTCGACTAATCATGCAGAACCCACAAAAAGATATCATTGGAAGGTTTTACCCCAAGGGATGAAAAACTCACCTACCATCTGTCAACAGTTTGTAGCCCAGGCACTGAGTGTTGTGTGGCAGAAATATCCTGAATGCTATTGCTATCATTATATGGATGACATCTTATTGGCTGCTGCAATGTCAGAACAATTGGGAGAATTGGAAAGGGACACTAGACAAACGTTGGAATGTTATGGCCTGGTCATTGCCCCTGAAAAGGTACAACGTGTTCAACCGTGGTTGTATTTGGGCATGAAAGTGCTGGCCAAAACAGTCCAACCTCAGGCAATTGAGATAGTAACTGAAATCAAGACTTTAAATGATGTTCAAAAAATAGTTGGAATTATAAATTGGCTGAGACCCTATTTGGGCCTTATGTCATCACAAATACAACCCCTAGTTGGTCTGTTAAAAGGGGACACAGATATTGCAGCACCCAGGATTCTAAATAAGGAAGCCAGAAATGTTCTGACAATTGTAGAGCAAGCCATTCAGGAAAAGCATGTCTGGTGCATTGACCTGACTGTAATTGTGCAGGCATTGGTCTTTGTGGAAGGCTCAATGCCCTACATTGCGCTCGTGCAGTGGGATCAGGGGTGGGAAGACCCCCTCCATATATTGGAGTGGATATTCTTACCATTTTGAACAAAAAAGGCTGCTCCAGGATTATATGAGCTGTTAGCTCAACTCATTATAAAAATTCGAACTCGATGTGTGGAACTATTGGCACAGGATCCAGAATGTATTGTTATTCCTCTACAAGTTCAATATTTTGAATGGTGTCTTGCCAATAGTTCTGCACTTCAAGCTGCGCTACTTAATTTTGCAGGCCAGATATCGTATCATTTTCTTTCCCATCCACTTTGTAAACTGGGAACTCAAATCTCTATCGCACAGTAATTGTTAAGCCAAACAGCACCTGTTGATGGACCCACAGTTTTCACAGATGGGTCTGGGAAAACAGGAAAAGCTGCTGTTACATGGTTCGATGGACAAAATTGGCAACATTTAATTGAGCATCAACAAGGCTCCCCACAAGTGGTGGAAGTATGAGCAGTCACATTGGCATTTCAACAGTTCCCACAAGCCATAAATGTGGTAACTGGCTCTGCTTATGTTGCAGACCTAGTGCAGAGATTGGATAAAACAGTTCTTGGACAAGTGACAAACCACCTGTTGTTTGGAGTTATGAAGCTCCTGTGGGAAACCGTACTAAAACGCAGCCTACCCTATTATATTCTACACATAAAAAGCCATACTGACTTACCTGGTTTTATAGCAGAAGGAAATGCCCGGGCTGACCAATTAGTATCTGCGGTAGCATTAGGACCAGTACCAAACATTATGCAACAAGCAATTGCTTCTCATCAAGGGTCACAGAGCACTCAAGAGACAGTTTCAGCTTTCTACTACTGAAGCTCGATCTATCGTTGCCTCATGTCCGGATTGTCAAGGCCAACATTTTCCAACAGTTTATGGAGTAAATCCTAGAGGCTTACAGGCCCTACAAATTTGACAAAATGATATAATTCATATTACGGAATTTGGCCGACAAAAGTATGTACATGTATCAATTGATACCTTTTCTTCTGTCATTATTGCTACTGCACATACTGGAGAAACAGCAAAAGATGCTATTAGGCATTGGCAAAAAGCCTTCGCCACCTGTGGTGTTCCTCGACAAATTAAAACTGACAATGGTCCCGCTTATGTTTCTGGGCGAGTGAAAGCATTTTTACAGTCTTGGGGTGTCAGCCATGCTACAGGTATTCCTCATTCCCCCACTAGTCAGGCACTCCTAGAACGTGCCCATGGTACACTTAAGCGTCTTTTACAAAAACAAAAGGCGGGAATGTCTGGGGAATCACCTGAAGCAAGGCTGAACAAGGTGATGTATGTATTAAATTTCTTAACTATCAATGAGGAACATCAGAATCCCCCAATGATTCGACATTTTGAATCCTTGAAGTCTACCACAGCTATCTCTGATGGAGTGAAGGTTCAAGTGAAGGACCTTCAAAATGGTCAGTGGTCAGGCCCATGCAAGCTATTAACTTGGGGTCGAGGGTATGCTTGTGTTTCCACAGATGAAGGACCTCGGTGGTACCCTGCTCGTTGTGTTCGCCCTGCTGTGGATAAGCCACGGAGGCCACGTGTGGAGAATCAAACAGCTGGAGATGAGTGTGATGGATAGCCCTTGCTAGCATCAAAGAACTGCCATAACAACTGGAGTATAAATCGTATACCAGAACCACAAGTTAGGGTTTTTAGGATCAGTAGAAATAGAGTATAAGTCATGTACTGGAACCACAAGTTAGAGCTGTTAGGATCAGTAGAAATGGAGTATAAGTCAATGTTTGTATACTTTTCAGATGCACCTACGATATTACTCAGTGAGGTCAAGTGTTGATGCTGCTTTACTTGCCTGTTTCAAGAGTGGGTATGTTTGTAGTTGTGCTGTCGATGTTGCCCTGCATTGTGTGTCTGCTGCAAAGGGCCCCGCAGCAGCCGACACAGGCAATCTTTAACGGGCAATTTTCTTTAGCACAAATACAAAAAGGGGGAGTTGTGAGGGTCCACAGCGGGCTGAGGACGCCTGCTTAATGCACCCGGAAGGAGATCATGGGACGGGAAGTGGGCAGACAATATAGGACCATGCATGAAAGTAGTACCATCCATTCACAGATTGTTTATGTATAAGCTAATCTAATCATGCGGAGACACGTGTGTTAATAAAGGGTATAAGAGGCGCGTGTAATATCAAGCATGCGCCGGCCAGCCATGTAACTTCAATAGAAACTTGCTTCCACATCACTGTGTTGTGTCTCAACAGCGACACAGACTGTCAACAAATAGCACCACTACAATCTGGAGGAGCCAACCCAAGGGGATTAAACGCTTTACAAATTTGAGAAACAGATGTTACACACATACCCGAGTTTTGAAGGTTGAGATATGTACATGTTTCTGTTGACACATATTCGAATGCGATATGGACAACAGCACGTACAGGGGAATCTTCAGAAGAGATAGTGAAACATTTTGTCAATGCATTTGCAGTCTTAGGAATTCCCACACAGGTAAAAGTAGACAATGGGCCAGGATACGTAAGTGACTGACTTCAGAAATTTTTTCAAACTTGGGGAATAACACGTCACAGGCATACCTCATTCTCCACAAGGACAGGCGGTAAAAGAGTGAGCTCATCAAATGCTGAAAAATATGTTACTAAAACAAAAAGGGGGAATGAATGGTGATATATCGCAGAACAGATTAGGAAAAGCATTGTATGTATTGAATTATTTAAATGTGCGAGAAGATCAGGGAGTAGAACAATCACCTATAGTAAGGCATTTTTCATCTTTACAAATGGAGGGTCAACAAGGAAGGAGCCAAGGTATTGGTAAAATTTTTGGAATCAGTTCGATAGGAAGGACCATATCAGTTAATAACATGGGGCCAAGGATATGCTTGTGTTTCCACAGGTCAAGGACCCAAGTGGGTGCCAGCACAGTGCGTCCGTCCATATTTGAACAGAGATGGTAATCATGGTGAAGATGACAACTATGCTAAAATGGGCAGTAATAATGTTGGAGATAGGTAAAGGTTTGGTTCCCCCCATCCACAGTAACAATATTTGGGTGTCATTATTAAAAATTTTGTGTGTCAATGGCTCATCCGGAACAGCCATTCCATACTTGTCTGGTTGCACTTCCCCTTGATGACGTAGTGAGAACATTTAAAGATTGGGGTACCAGAGTCTGTGGTACTACAGACAACATCACAGAAAAATGTTTGAAAATCATAGGGAACAACACATATTGGCTACTGGAATCAAAGACAGAGCCACAGGAATTGGAGATTTTAGGATCAGTAAAAATGGATTATTGTATGAATTTTAATTGTAGTTCATATACAGGCGAATGGAATCAACATAATTGTCAGTCATTTAATGATGTTGATGCAGAGAATAATGCTTATAAAAATGAAAGTTTATGGTGTAATAAGACTTTGTCAACATTCACTGGGGACGTGAAGCCCAGGCAACTCCCACAGGGAGTGTTTTTTGTGTGTGGTGATCGAGCTTGGGCAGGTTTACCATCAAGCATTATGGGAGATCCATGTGCCCTAACACAATTAGCCATGCTTACGCCTAATACATCAATGATGTTTAATCATTCTGGTTTGAGTCATCAGAGGAAAAGGTGATCTTTACATGCATTTACCAGTAACTGCAATGACAACATACAGCTGTAGAATCGCGCGGAGATGCTTGCAGCAAGCCTATTGCTTCCACACACAGCAGCAGCAAAGCACTAACTCAGCTGAACAGGATAGCATGTTGGCTGGCAAAACAGACAAACACAGCATCGGAGATTCTAATACAACTAGCAAATGACATTGATTCTGCAAGGCATGCAACACTACAAAACCGTGTGGCAATTCACTTTTTGTTGCTAGCACATGGACATGGATGTGAGGACTTTGAATGTGTTGTATGAATTTGAGTGATCATTCTCGTTCTATTCATAAAACTATATCAACACTCATGGACAGAATGAAAAATTTGGAAATGGATGGTGGTTTTTTGGGGATGGAAAACTTACTAAATGGATTGGGATTAACGAGCTGGTTAAAAGCTTTAATCAAACTTACTTTACTTTGCATTAGTATAATTCTATGCATAATCACATTTGCCATGTTTTTTTACATATTGTACAATAAGTAATCAATCATTCTTTGAAAGCTGTGATGATTGTAAACAAAGAAGGGGGAGATGTGAGAGCAGAAGATTCCACTGCCGCATTTGAGCAAGACAGTACGGCTGATGTCCTTGCGCATACGCGGTGCCAGCAAGTACAGGACAATACGGCCAATGTCCTTATGCTCGCTAGCAAAAAAACATGGGACAGTAAGCAAGAAACCATGAGATAGTTAAGCGGGAGGAGAAAACACAGAGATAAAAGACACATCTGTAGCAAGTAGAGTTATATTTAATTGCTGTAGCTGTGAGATCTTTAGAAGTGGAAAATCACTGGGATAGCTGCTAACGAGGCAGATAAGGGTATATAAAGCTTTGCTTGTGCATAATAAAGCAATTTCAGTTTTGACCCTGGACAGAGTCCGTGCCTCAATTGCTACAAGCTCCCAAGCCAAATCAGGGACCTCTTGGTTTTCATGGGTTGCAAAAATGCAATAAAACAGGAAACATCCTACTATTAAGGCACAAGAGGTTAGGGAGCACATTTTACACAGTAATGCCCTTAAAACTTCTGTAGTAAACTCTCTCCTCTCTTTTTATTTATTTATTTATTTTACAAAACAATATATCAAAACTATTTACACAAACAACACATCAAAGCCACAGCAGTATAGGGAATCAACAATAACCTAGATTGTCAGTGCTTGTCTGGTGGAGTTTGTAACCCCAAACTTTCTAACTGAGCAATCACCTTTGTCTGAGTCACTCCTATGGGAGTAGCATCCGGTCCACCTGTAAGTACATCACCAATATACTGGTACAACTTGACTCCTTCTTCCAGGCATATCTCAGCTAGCTCCTGTGCTAGGACATGATGTGCCAGCATGGGCGAGTGCCAATAGCCTTGTTGTAAATGGGTGAACGTATATTGGATTCCCTTCCGTATGGAAGCAAACTTATCCTGGTCAGCCTTCTGTGAAGGAACCCTAAAAACATATCTTTCACATCAGTGTTGGCTAAAATTTTGTGGGACTGCTCTTATATAGTGGAGAACAATTCAGCTATATTGGGCACAGCAGCTGTTAGTGGGCAAGTGTTGACATTCAGCTTTCGATAGTCAACAGTGAGAAGCCATTTACTGTTTGGTTTACGAATTGGCCATAGTGGAGAATTGTAGAGGGAGTAGGTTTGCGTAATCATCCCCTATTCCTGTAGCTCCTGTATTACCAGGGTAATACCCTCTTTGGCTCCCTGTGGTTGAGGACATGATTTCCCATTTATGATGAGGGAGGAAGGGAGAAATGGGGCAACTTGTAAGAGCCTCACTGTCACAGTAGGGGACCCAAATTTCCACTGTCTGCCCCTGGAGTCAGTCCAAGACTATCCTCTCAACAGGTCCAGCCACAAGAGGTTGGTTGGAAGAGTGCCCAGTACCATGACTGTGTCTGTTGAGTAATCATCACCGGGAGCCAACACTTCACTCGTGCCACTGGCTGATGTGGGTAATAACCAAAAGCATCTGTGAATAGGATTTTCTTTTTGTCTGGCACTATCCCGCTACAGGAGGCCATATCCATATTCAAAGCTGAGATTTGTGCCCCAGTATCTACCACAAAAGTAACAGGATTGTTGGAAGGGCTAAGGGGGAAAGTTACCAACAAATCCCCTTGGTTGTTTTCTGTGAACCTTTGTACATGTACCCACTCACTGGTCCCTGGCTCACTTACTGGGGATGGCACAGGAGGTTTCCCTGCTCCGAAGTAGGAGGAGTTGGTTCAGGAGGGGATGAAGGGAGTGCCTCCATGTGCTTTTCCCTTCCTTGTTTCCTGTCCCCTGGGGACTTCCACGTCTCTACCAATAGCTGCAGGTTGGAGAAAGACTACTGATCCATTAGCTCTTTTGGAATGCCCTTACTCATCCTTTCCCTCTATAGCTGGTATCGGGAAACAGGTTCCTCAGGCCTTCCTCCCCTCTTTGAGTGGAAAGGAGAGCCTCTTGGTGCCTCCATCTGTGTAGCTACAGCCTGGTTCTTTCCATCCTTTGTCCATAATCCCACACGATGTCCAGAATTTGACAACTTCCTTGCTACCTCTCCCCAAGTGAGACCTGGGCTGATCTGAGGCCCTCCTGTTGCCGTAGTTTGCAATCAATTCTGGACCTGCACCGCATACATTTTCAGTGCATCAGGCAATCCCCTAATTAACCGTGTCATCCTATCTGCATTGGCAACACCCGCATAGGTGAGGGTTGTCCAGGGACTAACCGCTGTTCATGCATCAGTTGGAGGCAGTCCGCCTTCCACACACTCTCCGTAAGGTATCTCACCCCCAGGGTAGGTATGACCATGGGGTCTCTGCATTTTAAAGGATCGAGCCCCCCCCAGCCAGGAATGTAGCTTGATGGATAAGAGGCCATGGTTCTGTCTGATCATCTACAGTCAGAAATACTTCGACACCCCAATATCCTTGGGCTTCCTCCTCACTCAGTCTAATCCTATCTCCTCCTTCCAATGAGACCCTCTGCACAAACTCAGTCCCTGTCTCCTTTGCCTGCTGACTGTACTTCTCCTGCAGTTTAGCTATCACCATGACTGAGTAAGGTATCTCCTTTACAAGCACAGCAGGAGGTGGTTGAGCATTCTGGTCCCCACCACCTTTGCCCTCTGGCTTGTGGGTTATCTCTGTTTTAACCAGGGGGCAGAGTTTGACTGTGCCGGTGACCACAGGTGCTGCCTCATATCCCCTTTGGGATTCGCATAGATTATCCCAGGGGCAGAGGGAACCACTCTCCTTAGCCACATGTTCCTCCTCCTTTGCCATCAGGAATGATTATAGGGGCTGCCAGAGCATCAGCTCGGCGACTGCCTTCAACCAAATACTCTGGTAAATTTGTATGAGAACGTACATGCATTATAAGACAAGGTTCATGTCGATTGTCTAAGAGGTATTTCAATTCCTTTAAAAAAGCATATAACTGTCCATTGTCTACATACTTTAAATAGGCATTCTCCAAGTGTGAAACAATGCCAACAACATAGGCCAAATCGGTAACAATGTTTATGGGTTGTGAAAACAGCTTAAAACATCTAACAACTGCAGGCAATTCCACAATTTGAGGTGAGCCTGACACTTTAGAAATGTCCAATTTCCACATGCCTTGCTTGGCCCTCCAAGCAATCACTGATTTCCCAGTTTTCCCTGATCCATCTGTAAAAAGTGTCAATGCCTCCTTAAGAGGGATACGACTTAATTTTGTGGTAGGAATTAGGCTCATACACTCAAACAGACTCAAAAGGGGACTCGGAGGGTAATGAATGCTGATTTGTCCTTTAAAGTCTGCTAATATAATTTGTATAGATAAGGAATGTTGCAAAAGCCAGTCTACTTGTTGTTGAGTCATTGGAACATAGATGGTAGAGGGATCCATCCCATCCAATTCCAATAAACAATTGCAACCCTTTTGAATTAACAAAGCTTACATTTCATGCTCAGTTGTTATTGTTTTAGAAAACTGATGTGGTAAAAATATCCATCCTAAAGGTCTACATTTGTCAGACAGGCCCATTGGGCTAAAACTCCAAACGGTTGGAATTTGGCTGAAATAACATATAATTCAATTGGGGTGTTTAAACATTTGTGAAATGTTTATTTCTGACTAAGCTTTTTAGTGACCTTGTCCAATACAACTAATGAATCTCTGTCTAATTGCCTGGGAGAGGTTAAATCTGAATCTTTTAACAGTATAAACAAAAGATGTAATTCTTCTGTAGTGATGCCTAACAAGGGGCGTACCCAATTTATGGCTCCTAACAGTTTTTTCACATCATTCAATGTCTTTACGGAATATAAAAGTTTAATTTGCTGTGGTTGAATGGTTTGTTCTCTAATTTTCCACCCCAAGTGTGGAGAGTTTTTGTAGAGACGTGGCTTGAGGAGAAGGGACGTGAGAAAATACAGCTGGTGAAATAATAGCAGCCTCGTACAAGGCCACAGTCTCCTTGAGCAAGAAGTTAGGCGATAACAGGAGATAAAAACAGGACCTAGAAGAACCACAAACATCCTAGGAATGTAGCAATAGAGGCAGGGCTGACACTCTGTATCGGACCAATGATGAGCCTTACTTTTGCAATATGTATGAGCCTTATTACTGCTATTATAAAAGCATGCCTATTGTATCAATAAACCGAGACTTGTTGATCATCATCGGATGTGCTTGTCTCCCGTCGACTCCGTCACCCAAATATTTCCATGGAGGAATTTTTTTGATTTTTTCTGGTGCAACACAAAGACCTACTTGGGTAACAGCTACTGTTACAGCGGCTACAGCTTTAGCCATCTGTTCTGGTGTTGAGGCTGCAACTAAAATATCATCCATATAACGATAAATGAACTGCAGTGGTTGTTAATTTTGTATCACTGGCAGTGGCCAGATCCAGCCCTGCACTTCCTGCTGTGCTGGCACGGAGCTGGCTTGCATTACAGAAGGGTTCTGAGACAGTATTTGTATCGGGGCGTGCCCTCTCACTATTGCGCTTGGCTGCATGTTTCCCTTTGCCCCTCAAGGAGCTGGTGCCCAACTGTCTTTGTGAAATCTAGATCTGCAGATGTTTGCATAATGTCAGCCTTTTTGACATTGCGGACAGATTCCAGGACCTTGATCTAGTCCTTTGCTTTTCAGACCTACATGTCCCCTATTTCTAGAAGGACGCTGTCGTTGCAGATGTCCTGGTTTTCCACAACTGAAACAAGTTCCCCTCTGACTAGGTGTATGTATGGCCGCAAAAGCATCAGCTATTAAAGTTAGGTCATGAGATTGAGATCCGACATTTTGGCATGCTGCCATCATCTCAGTAAGTGACGGGTTTTTATTTTTTAAAGACCATAAAATTTACTGACAGTCTGCATTTGCATTTTCTATGGCCAATTGTTTAAACAAAGCTTCTCTAGCAGCGACATTGTCTACCTGCTTATTTAAGACGTCTTGTAGTTTGTCTAAAAAAGTCATGTATGGTTCTGTAGCTCCTTGTCGAATATTAACAAAAGACTGTATGTGAGTCCCAGCATCAGGGACATTTCTAAATGCCTTCAAGACAACAGCCTGTAATTGTTGCAGCCCTTCCACTGGTATTCTAGCTTGGACTACATTATCAATAGAATTGCCCTCACCCATGAAAGCACCAAACCCCATATGCCCCAAGGGTCTCTCCTGTGGGTGCTGCAAATGCTCCAGTGCTGCTCTAACCATGCTGTGGGCAGGCCTGGCAGCTGCTGCAAGAACTGCAGAGCAGGGGTGGCCTCCCCTCGGCCGGGCAGCTTGGCAGCAGAGCAATTAGTACATTCTCTTTTACAGGTTTTTTAACCGCCTTTATTGCTTCATAGTTAATTGGTTCCCAGCAAGGACCGATGTCCCATGCATAGATCACAGGAAAAGCTTGCAACACTTCAACCTCCCCATGCTGCTTTGCCTTCCTCCTGACTTGTGCCCATCTGCCCGAGGGTCAGGGTGGAAATAGATCAGGCTCCTTCTCGGGGTCTGACCCGGATCAAAGGGGTTGTTGGCATCCCCATCAGAGGGTGCAGAGGCAAGCACAGCCAATTTAGAGGGGTGGAGGGTTAGTGTAGCTGTTGACAATCCTGCACTTGGTTCCAAATCATCACTGTGCTCTTTGGAGCTGGCATGCACTTTTAGAGCTTCAAAAACAGTCTGCCAGAGACCGAGCAACTTAGTAGCCATTTTATCTGACTGAGTCGCTTGATCCCATAATTGAACTCTGATCTTATCCCAGATTTCTTGCTTGAATGCTGAGCAAATGTCAAAAGAAGGCTCATGATCCTGAGTCCACGCCAAAAGCACTTTAAGATCATTAGTTTCTTGTGTTTGGTTTTGTTTCTTTAAAATATATTTAAATAAACCTATTACATCTTTCTGTTCCTGGGTTATTGTGTTCCCCATCACCTTATCAGCAGCTCACCTTCTGTTCAGTGGACAGGTGTCTACGGGTGCACCCTGGGCTTCGTTTCAGTCCCTCCAAACGTTCTGCCGATGTATGCCACCGGACTGTGCTCCTCACGCAAGCCTCCATTCAGACCCTAAACTGGGCGCCATTTGTGGCATATTAACATGCGCGGACTCATCTTTTGGTTCAAGCTAAGACCAAGTTTACTGTTACAAGCCTGTACCTTACAAAAAATGTCAGCACTGGTCCCACAAGTCCTTCATAAAAATTTCCACAGCATGTTCTTCTCCTTCCAAGCTCCTCATGACCACTGTTATTGTTTTCATGCCTTCTTGGTTTTGCCACCAATGCTGATTATTCTCAGGTTGGCAGCTTGCTTGATATCAAATGCTCTGCACTCCTGCTCCAGAGGCCCAACAACACTCGTGGCTGTTTCTTGCTCACTATCTCTTCTGACGCCCCATGCTGTATTGAAACTGTAGACTGCTCTGACCCAGGTGTAGGACCTTGCACTTGGCCTTGTTGAACCTTAGTGAAGATATTAAATACCACTGGTCCCAGTACGGACCCCTGAGGGACACCATTTGTCACGGATCTCCATCTGGAAATCAAGCCATTGACCACTACTCTCTGAATATGACCATCCAACCAGTTTCTTATCCACCAAACAGTCCACCCACCAAATCCATACCTCTCTAGTTTAGATAAAAGGATATTGTGGGGCTTAACAGGAGTCCAGATAGATCACATTCGTTGCTTTTCCCATTTCCACTGATGCGGTCACCCCATCATAGAAAGCCACTAGGTTGCACAAAAAGGACTTGCCCCTTGGTAAAGCCCTGTTGACTACCTCTACTCACCTCCCACAAGGTGGTCATGAGCCTGATCTTCCCTTACAGTGGGAGGGGCTGTAATCCCTGTTCCTCCTCTTGTTGTCCATTGATCCAGGAGGGGTGAGGAGAGTGGTTGTCAGTGAAGAATGAGCCAAAACCACTGTTGAGTTCCTCAGCCTTCTCCTCATCTGTTGATACGAGGCCACCGTTTTCATTCATCAGTTGGGGAGCACTCTCTTTAACCTTCCTTTTCTGGCTGACAGACCTGTAGAAGGCCTTCTTGTTAGTCTTCACTTCCCTTGCCAAGTTCAGATCCAGCTGCACCTTGGCCATCCTGACCCCATCCCTACACAACCAGGCAGCGTCCCTAGACTCTTTCTAGGTTCCCTGTCCCTGCTTGCACTGCCTGTGCAGTTGCCTCTTGCCCTTCAGTTTGAACAGCAGGTGTCTTCCCTTCCCTGTCCGATTTCCTAAATCTGGGGACTGAGCACTCTTGTGCTTTATGGAAAGCATCCTTAAATATTTTCCAGCTCTGTTCTGCTACCTCTTCCCCAAGGATGGTATCCCAGGGAATCCTACTGACTCACTCCTTGAAGAGCTGGAAGTTTGCTGTTCAGAAATTTAGGGTCCTGACCACACACCTCACTTGCCCCATATCCCTCAGGACCTTTAACTCCACCAATGCGTGAGCACTGCACCCAGGGTGCCTCGGATCTTAACGTCACTTATGAGCTCACTTGCATTGGTGACCATCAGGTCCAGTGTTGCATCCCCTCAGGTGAGGGTATCTATTAGCTGGAATAAGAAATTATCTTCAATGCACTCCAGGAATCTCCTGGATTGCCTACAGCTTGCTGTGCAACTTTTCCAGCAGATGTCATGGTGGTTGAAATCTCCCAGCAGGATGAGAGCTTGCGAGCATGAAGCCTCCTGTAGCTGGAGGAAGAAGGCTTCAGAAACTGTCAGCCTCTGGCCCGGACAGGTGCACACTCTCCTGGGTTGAAAACTGGTTGGATGGCCAGGCTCAGAGAGTGGTGGTAAATGGAGTTAACTCCAGCTGGAGGCCAGTCACAAGTGGGGTTCCCCAGGGCTCGGTACTGGGTCCAGCCCTGTTCAATGTCTTTATCAATGATCTGGATGAAGACATTGAGTGCACCAGTAGCAAGTTTGCGGATGACACTAAGCTGAGTGGAAGTGTGGATCTAATGGAGGGTAGGGAGGCTCTGCAAAGGGACCTGAACAGGCTAGACTGCTGGGCTGAGACAAATGGCATGAGGTTCAACAAGGCCAAATGCCGGGTCCTGCACTTGGGGCATAACAACCCTATGCAGTGCTACAGACTAGGAGAAGTCTGGCTAGAAAGTTGCCTAGAGAAAGACGTGGGGGTGATGATTGACAGCCGACTGAACATGAGCCAGCAATGTGTCCAGGTGGCCAAGAAGGCCAATGGCATCTTGGCTTGTATCAGAAATGGTGTGACCAGCAGGTCCAGGGAGGTTATTCTCCCTCTGTACTCGACACTGGTGAGACCGCACCTTGAGTACTGTGTTCTGTTCTGGGCCCCTCACCACAAGAAGGATGTTGAGGCTCTGGAGCGTGTCCAGAGAAGAGCAACGAAGCTGGTGAGGGGGCTGGAGAACAAGTCTTATGAGGAGCGGCTGAGAGAGCTGGGGTTGTTTAGCCTGGAGAAGAGGAGGCTGAGGGGAGACCTTATTGCTCTCTACAACTACCTGAAAGGAGATTGTGGAGAGGAGGGAGCTGGCCTTTTCTCCCAAGCGACAGGGGATAGGACAAGGGGGAATGACCTCAAGCTCTGCCAGGGGAGGCTCAGGCTGGACATCAGGAAAAAAATTTTCACGGAAATGGTCATTGGGCACTGGTACAGGCTGCCCAAGGAGGTGATTGAGTCACCTTCCCTGGAGGTGTTTAAGGGACGGGTGGATGAGGTGCTGAGGGGCATGGTTTATGGATTGTTATGAATGGTTGGACTCAATGATCCAGTGGGTGCTTTTCAGCCTAGTGATTCTATGATTCTATAGACTCCCTTTGTTCAGGTGGCCTGTAGTAGACACCAACCACAAGGTTCCTTTTGCTGCCTCAGTCTTTTTTTCTCATCCATAAGCTTTTGACTTGTTCATGGTTGTTCTTCAAGTGAGCTCTTCACTCTCTCTCCATTTCCTGATATAGAGAGGGCAATGCCAGCACCCTTCCTTCCCGATCTGTCCCTTCTGAACAGCCTGTAGCCATCAATAGCCACATTCCAGTCATGGGATTCGTCCCACCAAGTTTCAGTGTATGGCGATCAGGTCACAGCTTTCCGGCAGCATAGTAGCTTCCAGCTCCTGCTGTTTGTTGCCCAAGCTGCGTGTGTTGGTATAGAGGCCCTTCAGCTGGGCTGTTGGCTGCATCACCTTCTTAGTGGAACACCCCTTATTTCCCTTAAGGTGTTCCGTGGAAGTTCCCTTGTTCCTACTACCTCAGGAGCCCCCAGCTCATCTCCACAAGACTTCAACTGTGCTGCAGTATTCCCAGCATGCCCAAGGGCAGGAGGTGGAGGGCCCATACCAGCACCCCATCCCTGTAACCACAGTGTGTCATACCACAGCTTGTCGTAGGCAAACCTGATATTATCCCCCTCCTTCACATCTAGTTTAAAGCCCTGTTAATGTCCAGTCTGAACCTCCCCTGATGCAGCTTTCCCCTGCTTCCTATGTCTGGCTACCAGAGAGAAGAGCTCAGCACCTCCCTCTCCCCTTCCCCTCCTCAGGAAGCTGCAGAGAGCAATGAAGTCACTCCTCAGCCTCCTTTTCTCCAAACCAGACAACCCCAAAGTCCTTAGCTGCTCCTCTTAGACATGCCTTCCAGTCCTTGCACCAGATTTGTTGTCCTCCTCTGGACACATTCAAGGACCTTCACATCCTTCTGAAATGCCAGACTGCCAGAGCATACTGCACGTTTTGTGTTGAGCTGCTGTCGACCAGCACCCTCAGATCCCTTATTTAATTAAATTATATATTTAATGAAATAAATTTAATTAAAATAAATGTAATTATAAATGTAAATACAATTTTAAAATTATAAAATCTAGAAAAATAAATTTATTTTCAAACAAGAATTTTCATATAAATTCTCCCTAATTTTTATTGTATTAAAATTTTTCAAAGAAACAGGACTTATATCTTGTCTGAGCGATAACAGTTTATTATAGGAAAAAACATTCAGATTTAAATTAATTAAGTGAACTAGCTTTAGAATCGTAGTGTGTAGGTTTCTGAGAAGCTGTTATCTCATTCTAAGACTAGCCAGAGAGTTTGTTCAACAAGAATACAAGTTTCCACAGCCTTTGTACTTTCAGGTTACGAATGGTCACTGTTTAGGCATGACTACAAGGGAAGACTGTGACAAAAAAAGTTGGTTTTTTTCCTTGTCTAAACTTACCATCTTTCTATCCAGTGTTATTTCCAAGACAAAAAAAAAATTGAATGCTATGTTCATTCATAAAACCTTTTCCCATACTGCTGTAATCTACAGCAGAACTGATGCATAGTTAACCCCAAGCCAAGGAAATCACAATATGCTTACATCTAGCCTTCTCTGTGCTTATGGACCATTTGCTCAAAATTACCTAGTTTCTCTTTTAATTGCTGCATGTATTGCAATTGTTGTTTACTTAGCAGTAAACTGAATTCAAAAATCAAGAGCTGAATAGAAGTTCATTAGGACAGATGTATATTTCTGGACACTGACTGGAACACACTCTAAGAAATTCTAATCATCCTGCCATTCCATTTATTTCTGCCAAATGACCCAGTTGTAGTACTAGTAGAAAGCAAACACAAGTGTGGATTATCTGTTTTAGTACAGTTTGAAGGTAAAGCATGGAGGATGCGCAGGTACACAAGAAACAGGAAAGTTGGAGTCCTTAGTAAGTGCAGCCTGATTTTCTTTTCAAACTCAGAACCCAGGAAGACCCATTTCCAACTGTCAAGGCATGTATTTCAAAGACAACCTAACTCAGTGGAGTTTCTAGATAATGGCTAGGAGAGAGCACAATAAAGAAGGAGGGATGTTATAATAAACACATAAAACATGTACACGTACTTCTTTATTAAAGCCTTTATTCCAAACCAGCTTTAAAAAGTCTTTAAATAAATTTGCTAGCTTACAAACTTTAACTAGCAAACTCTGAAATCATAATAAATAATAACCTCTGTTTTAATCTGTCAATTGAGGCAAAACCCTAAAGAAGTCTGGAGCTGACCTCAACCCAGTAACCTTACCCAGTGAGATATATTACAGTATAAATTGTTTATGTAAGTACAAGGTTTTTACAAGTTATTTAAGCTGCATTACTTAAAACACTTAAATAAAATATTTTCTTATAATTTAGCTAGACCTTGTGTTTGTCTAGATTAAGAAAAGCATATGAGCTTGCAAACCCATGTCTATATTTGATATTGCAAATAGATCTAGGGGGGAAACCTAGAACTGATGAGAACAAAGTAGATCAAGACACGATCTGTAACTTGCAACTGCATTAGAGAGTTGTGGTTGTCTGGGATATTTGAGTGAACCCGCCACACTCTGAAATCTTTCTCCTAGCTAAGAAAAATCCTCTGAGATACAATACATTTTCTACTTCTATAGGAGTATGTATTTTTTAAAATTAGGATAAAGTTCAGTAAACATTTGAACATTGTTTTGAGCATTTATTATCATTGCTTGAGTTTTGTGAGCATTATGTATGACTGGGGATTTGTTACAAGTTAATTAAGGTTTCATACTTTGATATAGTATTTGATAGTATGATATTTAAATATCTGAGAAGATTAAATAATAAAGTATGAACAAATACACTTTTTAATTATAGTGAAAGTTTTGAAGACTAATTCACCTTGGATCTTAAATGCATTTTAACTAACATTAATCACACTAGATATGATACCAGAACAAGAGTATAAGAGTACCTTTTCTATTGATTTTATTTATATTTGGAGATTTTCATATTTCTGTAATATTTTTGAATGTAATCTTAATGTTTTTAATTCCAAGATATTCTCTATCTAAAAGTAAATTATAATTTCATATAGACATGAAAGTTCTAATTCTAGTAATATTTATTTTCATAGAAACATAGAATAGTTTGAGTTGGAAGGGACCTTTAAGGATCATCTAGTCCAACGCCCCTGCCATGGGCAGGGACATCTTCAACTCAATGAGGTATCTGAGACCCCTGTCCAACCTGACCTTGAATGTTTCCAGGCATGGGGCATCCACCACCTCTCTGGGCAACCTGTGCCAGTGTTTCATTACCTTTAGCGTAAAAAATTTCTTCCTTATGTCAAATCTATACCTACTCTCTTTTAGTTTAAAACCATTTTCACTTTTCCTGACACTACAGGCCTTGATAAAAAGGTCTCTCTTCATCTTTCTTATAAACTCTCTTTATATATTGAAAGGCTGCAATAAGGTGCCCTCAGAGCATTCTCTTCTCCAGGCTGTTTATGCTTGAATAAATTGCAAAAACTCATAGAACTGAAGAATTGTTTTCTTTTTCAAACCTTGTCTCTTCTGTGCTCTATGTTTTTGCTTTTTCCTTTCTACTTTTCCTATTTTATTTAACCAAAATATTTGTAACTATTGGAAGGAATATTAATTGATGAATCCAGACGACATATATTGTGTAATCTTAGAGCTTCTAGAAGAGCTGTAGGAAGAAAAGAGAATTTGGCATCTGCTGGTTTCAACAGTGCATATGAGAGGAGCTGCTGTGGGTAATATGGTAGCCAGTACTGCTAAGAAAGAATGAAGAACAGGTAATTTTGAAAGAACACTGGTTTGCTTCTATTACAGTCCAAAATCTGCATTCAGTTGGAAAGAGGCAGATCAAAGTTTTTCAAATCCACTAGTTTTCTCACATGTGTAAAAGTTTTCCTGAACTGATCAAGAATACTAGCAGCTAAGTTAATGTCTCAGACTGAAAACCCATTATTCCAGGTTAGGGAATGAATTCTCAGTGTTTAATTTTAAACTAACTGATTATATATCAGGTTTCTAAATCAGTACAGAATGAAAAATCTTAATGTTCAGAAATTTTTATAGTATCATTACTTATCTTTCATCAATGACATTTACAAAAAAAAAAAAAAAAAAAAAAGTCAAAACTCTTACACATCTGTGTAGGATCTGCAATACCAGCACATTTTAGGTATGTCAGAAACTATCATCAATATACAATTAGAGAATCATACAATATCTCAAGTTGGAAGGGACCTATAAGGATCATTGAGTCCAACTCCCACAGAAAATATGATCAAAGCATTTAATATCTTGACATGTCTGTTATACAGAGCTTGAAGTCTATTAAAAAATTACTTTCCTCACTGATGCATCTCCTGAATTTTTCATAATAAATAGCATATTAATAATCTGAGTCGCAAGAGGGCACCAAATAAGCATATGGCAGCCCAGCTCAGTTGAAAACCACAAAATGAACATAATTAACTTTTCAAAAAACATTGTAAAATATCTTCTGTAAATGCTTCAGAAAAATGAGCAAAGTTAATGTTTACTTGAATTACAAAATTAGTTTGTTGAATAACGTGAAATTTTTTTCCATAAAATGCATATGTGAGTTTTGATGAAAATGCATATGTATTGATCCATATAATGCATAAATGCCCCTCTTGCATCACCACCAGAGTGCATTGCTGTAGCAACGGCAGCACTCCAGGGCAGGGTGAGTTCCCCTGAGGCCTGCTGGCTCTGCCTCTCGCCAGGTGTCCTGCCCACCATGCTGGCACGTGGCTGCTTGCTTCTGGGTGGAGTGCCTGAGGGTAATGTGCCAGTAAGTTTGACAGAGTGGGTGGGGAGTAGTGGTTGCATGTCTGACTACGGGCTCAGCTACAGAGAGCAGGAGGAGACCACCCTGACTTCTTTGCTTCCCATGGTCTTCAGGCTCTTCAGCAGTGACACCAAGAAGTAAGAAGGCTGGGCTGAGCCAAGTGGCTGCAGGCCCCGTTCCTTGGGGTCCAGGCGGGCTCCACTCAGGGTTCAGAGAATCATAGAATCACTAAGTTGGAAAAGATCTTTGAGATCATCAAGCCCAACCGTACCTGTCCACTACTAAACTAGATCCCTAAGAATTGATCTACCCATCTTTTAAATACCTCCAGGATTGTTTTGTTTTGTTAGCGGTGTTACATTGAAGAACTTGGATGACAATGAAGAAATTAACTTATGTACTATCAATGCTTAGCATATATACTGCAACAGATGTCCCATGGAAGGTAGATGTCCTCAAACTTATTTAAGCATTGTGAAGCTTGAGTGACTGTAGTCAGGTGGAAATAAAACTAAATGCAAAAATGGGACTGGGTGCTCCCCCCACACCATGGGCTGAATACAAGGCTTTCAAAAGCAAAGTCATTGAAGAATGCAACATGCACAGGGGCAGATAGGCACCAAGTAGAGGACAGGTAGTGGAGGACAGAGGAGCGGATTAGTGGCATTCAGTGGAGGTGTTACATCGGAAAGAGGTGAGGCAGAGGATTGTACTACAGTTAATCTTTCACCTTTACCCCGTGGCACAGATTTGCTCGCAAGTTCAGCAGGCATCTTATAAGTCCTGTCTGTAGCTGGATATGATTGTTTCTTAACAGCTTCCTCATCCTCAGAATCACTCCAAAATGGTGATCCTTATTTTTATTTTTCTTGAAGTCCTTTTAGAAGTCGCCTTTAGGTCCTTCACTAACGGACCAGGAGGGTTAGGATTATTTAAGGCACTAGCCTCTGCTAGATCTTGTTGTGCTTTAAAATCTTTCAGTGTTTCATATAGCAATCGCCATGTTGTTAACACACGGGAAGCATTTAAATCTTCCTTTGTGGCATGTTCAAACAGTAATTCACCAGCCTCCTTCCAAGTCTCAATGTCAAAAACCACATGGTGATTCCACGGGTACATTCTTACTCCTTAACCATGCTAATAAGAATTCCAGTTTATGTTCTTCATAATGAACTCCTTTCCTTTCAAAATATGCTTAAACACCATTTAAGTAAGCTAGAAATAGTTCACCTTTATGTTGCCAGTCCAAATCTGTTTGGAACGCTTTAGCAGCCTTGTCCGCTTGATGATTGTTTTGATGTTCCTCAGTGGCTTGGCTCTTGGGTATGCTCAGCATCCACATGATGACTAGTTTCTCTAGCTGGCAGTAATATCTCACCACAATGTGGCAGCCCAAATGGGTTTACCTCTGCACTGCCAGCTGTTTCGTTTCTGTTGCTTTAACCACCCCCACAGAGCATTTGCTACCATCCATGAGTCAGTACAGAGAGAAAGAACTGGCCACTTCTCTCTTTCTGCAATGTCTAAAGCCACCTGGATGGCTTTTACTTCTGCAATTGGCTTGAATCACCTTTTCCTTCAGTTGTCTCTGCGGTTCGTTGTGTAGGACTCCATACAGCAGCTTTCCATCTTTGGTGATTTCCTACAAGACAGCAGGATCCATCAGTGAACACAGCATACTGTTTCTCATTTTCTGGTAGCTGATTATATGGTGGGCTTCTTCAGCACGTGTCACCACGTGGCATTCTGAAGTCTTTGCCTTCAGGCCAGTCCATGATCACTTCTAAGATTCCTGGAAGATTAGAGCTTCCTACATGGGCTCACAGTTATTAATGCAATCCACTTACTCCATGTAGCCTCGGTGGCATGATGAGTCGAAGGAACTTTACCAGCCCAGTACTGGTAGTTGGGGGCCTAGGAAGAGCTGTGCTTCAGTCCCAATCACTTCTGAAGCAGATCTAACTCCTTCATACACTGCTTAGATTTCTTTTTCACTTGGAGTATAGTTGGCATCGGAGTCTTTGTACACTTGACTCCAGTATCCTAGGAATCGACCTTGTGTCTCCTCTAGTGCTTTCTGCCAAAGACTCCAAGTAGGACCGTTGTCTCCAGCTGTGGTGTAGAGCACCTTTTTGATGTCTTGTCCTGTTTGAACTGGCCCCATAGCTACTGCATGCACAATCTCTTGTTTAATTTGTTCAAAGGCTTGTCCTTGCTCAGGGCCCCAGTTAAAACTGTTCTTCTTTCAAGTCATTTCCTAGAGAGGTCTCACAACCTGACTGTATCCAGGACTGTGCATTCTCCAGAAACCCACAATGCCTAGGAAGCCTTGTATTTCATTTTTGTTAGTTGGTGGAGACATAGCTGCTATTTTGTTGATTCCATCTAATGGGATTTAGTGACGTCCATCTTGCCATTTAATTCCTAGCAACTGGTCCCTTGACCTTGCTTCTCTTTATAGCAAAACTGGCTGTCAAAAGCATTGGGATTCTTTTCTCACAAACTTCCTCTGCTGTGTTACCCCATACAATGATGTCATCGATGCATTGCAGGTGTTCTGGAGCTCCACCCTTCTCCAGTGCAGTCTGCATCAGTCCATGGCAAATGGTAGGGCTGTGTTTCCACCCCTGGGGCAGTCGATTCCAGGTGTACTGGACGCCACTCCAGGAAAAAGTGAACTGTGGCCTGCACTCTGCTGCTAAAGGAATAGAGAAAAAGGCATTAGCAATATCAGTTGTGGCAGACCACCCAACTGCCTTTGATTCCAGTTCCTATTGCAGTTCTAACATCTCTGGTACAACAGCACTAAGCAGTGGTGTGACCTCATTCAGACCATGATGATCCACTGTTAATCTCCGTTCATCATTAGCATTTTGCACTGTCCCTATAGGACTGTTAAAGGGTGAACGAGTTTTGCTGATCACTCCTTGGTTCTCCAGTTGATGGATCAGCTTGTGTATAGGAATCAGAGTCTCGGTTGGTAAGATACTGCTATTGATGCACCGTGGTGTTAGCAATTGGCACCTGTTGGTCTTCAGCTTTCAGCAGTCCCACAGCAGAAGGGTCCTTTGACAGGCCAGGCAAGGTAGACAGCTGTTTAATATTCTCAGTCTCTACAGTTGCTATACCAAAGGTCCACTTATACCCTTTGGGGCTTTAAAGTACCCTCCTTTAAGATCATCTATGCCAAGGATGCACAGTGCATTAGGTCCAGTTACAATAGGGCGCTTTTCCCCATTTATTCATGGTTAGGCTCACTTCGACTTCCACTACAATTAGTTTCTCCCCATTGTTGACAATGTGTGGGCATACGTTGGTGGGGCACTCTGCACAAACTTCTGCAACAGAGCTTGGTGACATGGTAATTCATCAGGGGTCTATAACTGAACACCATGTGCTATAGATCAAAGTTCGCACAGCCAGTTCTCTCAGGTACTTAATACCTTTCTCCATGCTGTTCCATCTGCTTGGGCAGCATTCAATTTCATCTCTGTAGGGATACCTGCCCCTTACGGCTGCCAAGAGTTGTCTCTTTTGTACATTAGAAAATCAATCACCTGTTCTTCAATTTGATGTTTCTGCACAAAGAGAGCATCCATGCTTAGAAAGCTTGACTTGTGTGTTTATTTTTCTGCCACGCCAAAGTAAATCACAAGGTGAAGCCACTGTCATGATGCTTAGCTTTGTGAGACAGCAGCTGATAGGCCTCCTCAGTTTGCCAGATGAATTATGTTTCTTTTCCCCTGCTATTCCGTTGCATACTCTCCTTTTTTGTTCTCTTTCAGTTAATTTTTGATGCTCTAGCATGGATGCCCCTTTGCTGACTTGTGTGTTGTATCCAATATCCCCACCTGTGGCCAAGGCAGCAGATAGAGGCTCCGCAAGAAGCAGAGGATTCCCTACTGCCTTGCCAGGATGGGATCCACCTGAGAGTTGCTTTCAACAGCTACCAGTGTTGTCCTTGGAGTCTTAAGTTGGTCTAGTTTTGCCTTGTGACATATCCTGTTCAACCAGCTATGGAAAGCTTGTATGCAGATTGCCATTTCTGAAATTCTTGGAGGAGAGTCCAGCCCTAACATTCAGACTCGATGCATCCAAAAGCTCATTGGCACATCTGCTTGTTTTCCCTATCTGTTATAATGACACTGTTCCCACTAATACAGTGATATGCCAGTTTTGGTAGGATGTAGAAGCCAGCAAAGATGAATAGTTTGGATGAACTCATGACTCTACAAAGATAAAATCTGACCCCTGTAGTCAGTACCAGGATAGGAACTAAATGCAGTATATGAACACGAACATGCTGTTGCAGACCACTTTTCCAGCTGAAATCAGTCAGATATGATGGGAAGTGACACACAGTGAATGTGTTCTTATTGCCATGCATTTGGCATACATGAGGATGCAAGCAATGAACTGTTGATTTGCTGTAATTCTCTGTAATATAGTCATAAAATTTTTTTTTGGAGGCTTTTATTTCCTCAGAAAGGCAAATGCTGTAATTGTAGTCCTTTATTGTAGTTTCTGAATGCTTTCCTTTGACACCTATGACTTCATCATGACTGGCACTGAAAATACAATTCTGTAACACTGTTACAATGCAAGACTGACACTTGCAAAAATTCCATATTTTTTCAGTTCCGCTTTTCTGAAGACTGTCCTTGTCCATATCCACACACACAAGCCCACCCTCCATGCCGGTAGTTTTCTTACTTTGAGAAACCTAGAATTCCTTTGGCATTTAAAGACTCTTGGGAACCTACTAGGAAATGAACAACAGTACACTGTTGCTCTTAAACAATATTTCTGAAATGTCGTAGGCATATATGTAAATTAGTGTGATATATATATATATATATATGACAGAGTCCCTTGGAAGACAGTCATTTGCCCTTGGACAAAAGAGTCCAGGAAAGCTGAACATACTTCAAGAAGGAAATCTTAAAGCCATTCCCCATGTACCAAAAGACAAGCCTGCGGGTAAGACGACCAGCCAGGCTGAACAGAGAGCTTTGGCTGGAACTCAGAGGAAAAAAAAAAAAAAGAGATTCTGACTTTTGGAAGAAGGGACAGGCAACTCGGGAGGATTACAAAGATGTTGAGAGGTCATGCAAGGAGAAAATTACAAGGGTCAAAGCCCAACTTGAACTTAATCTGGCTGCTGCAGTAAATGACAATAAAAATACGTTATCAGCAAAAGGAGGCTAAGGAGAATCTCCAGATGTTATTGAATGCGGAGGCGGATAGAGAACAAAGGATGAGGAAAAGGCTGAGGTACTTAATGCCTTCTTTACCTCAGTCTTTAATAGTCAGATCAGTTGTTCTCTGGGTACCCAGCCTCCTGAGCTGGAAGACAGGGCCGGGAAGCAGAACAGAGCCCACATAATCCAAGGGAAAATAGCGACCTGTTACACCATTTAGACATGCACAAGTCTATGGATCTGGATGGGATATACCCAAGAGTACTGAAGGAACTGGCAGAAGTGCTCACCAAGCCACTTTCCATCATTGATCAGACATCCTGGCTACTTGGGGAGCTCCTAGTTGACTGGAGGCCAGCAAATGTGATGACCATCTACAAGAAGGTCTGGAAGGATGATCCGGGGAACTATGGGCTTGTCTGACCTTGGTGCCAGGGAAGGTTATAGAGCAGATCGTCTTGAGTGCCATCACATGGCACATAGAGGACAACCAGGTGATCAGGCCCAGTCAGCATGGGTTTAGGAAAGGCAGGTCCTGCTTGACCAACATGATCTCCTTCTATGACAATGTGACTTGCTTAGTAGATATGGGAAAGGCTGTGGATGTTGTCTGTCTAGACATTAGTAAAGTCTTTAACACTATTTGCCATTGCATTCTCCTGGAGAAACTGACTGCTCATGGCTTAGATGGGCATACTCTTCGCTGGGTAAAAAACTAGCTGGAGCCAGGCCCAAACTGTTGTGGTGAATGGAGTTGGAGGTCCTCCAGTTGGAGGCCGGTCACAAGCAGTGTTGTCCAGGGCTCAATACTGAGGCCAGTTCCATTCAATGTCTTTATCAATGATCTGGATGAGGGGATCGAGTACAACCTTCAGTAAGTTTTCAGATGATGCCAAGTTGGGCAGGAGTTTTAATCTGCTTGAGGACAGGAAGGCTCTACAGATGGGGATGTGGACAGGCTGGATCAATGGGTGAAATAATAGTTAATTCTGTGTTGTTGTTGTGAATTGACAATAAGTGTAAATATTAGTATAATGGAAGAGAATGACAATACTGAATAGCACCGCAAGATGTCATTCAAACAGTTTATGGTATAGAATGAAATGCTCGTAGTGAAACTCAGACTTCTTAATTTCTTGCTAGAGGAAGAACCTGAATCAGTTGCAAAATAAACTCTGTGCCATATGGCTATGAAATCAATTTACAGTTCCTCTTTAAGTGTTAAATTCTAACTTGTTTGGAGCTTACACAATACTCTGAGCTAGAATAAACCAATTTAAAGATTTTGTAGTGTCAGTAAAATATAAAAACCTGATTCTTGGAAGAAGAAGAAGGAACTTTCCATAGGATTTCATTACAACTCGGGTGCCAAGACCAATGTTGAAGTTGCTCTGTCAGCATGGATTTTCTGCTTCAAACCTGGTAACATAGTATTTTGAACCTTATGTTGGAAGTTTTTGCTATGCTGCAGGCAAACCCAAATCATCATATGGTGTGGTGGAAAGTATGTAATCCAGACTGATGTTTCATAAAGACTTTGTATGCAAGAACAATGCAAGTGAGATGGTGAAACTACAAGTATGCACTGGATGGAGAACTTAAAACAAAGAATGCATTATTGAATCTCTTTTGAATGTGACTTCTGTAACTTTTGTTCTCATTCTATAACAGGTGTTTCCATAATACCAAAACTAGTGAAGCTTGCTTCCTCCTCTGCAGTGGATTCATTTGGTATTTCCTGTATCTTATCCATGCAGTAGCCAGATACTCTCACTGTATATAAAGCACCTGTCTCACCACGAGTTTATTTTGCAGATGACACTAAGCTGGGAGGAAGTGTGGATCTGCTGGAGGGTAGGGAGGCTCTGCAAAGGGATCTGAACAGGCTGGACTGCTGGGCCGAGACCAATGGCATGAGGTTTAACAAGACCAAATGCCGGGTCCTGCACTTGGGGCACAACAACCCTATGCAGTGCTACAGACTGGGGGAAGAGTGGCTGGAGAGGGGTGTTTAGCCTGGAGAAGAGGAGGCTGAGGGGAGACCTTATTACTCTCTACAACTACCTAAAAGGAGGTTGTGGAGAGGAGGGAGCTGGCCTCTTCTCCCAAGTGACAGGGGACAGGACAAGAGGGAGTGGCCTGAAGCTCCGCCAGGGGAGGTTCAGGTTGGATATCAGAAAAAAATTCTTCACAGAAAGAGTCATTGGGCACTGGAACAGGCTGCTCAGGGAGGTGGTTGAGTCACCTTCCCTGGAGGTGTTTTAAGGAACGGGTGGATGAAGTGCTGAGGGACATGGTTTAGGGAGTGTTAGGAATGGTTGGACTCGATGATCCAGTGGGTCCTTTCCAACCTGGTGATTCTGTGATTTGTTTAAAATTCTGCCCCCTTTCTTAGAGGTAATTAAAACTGGTCCTGGGTTGCTGGAGCATACAGATAGAATGGGGAATCATAATTAAATTCTTATTTAGTAAAACAGAAGGCTAATAGACTTCCAGGAATAAAGATTTTGTAGCTAATGAAGCACTGTTTTGTTGCCAGTTGGGCTTCAGTTGCAGTTTTGATATTTACAGAACTTTTGCTTTTTACACAGAAAGCCTTATCATTAGCAGGTGACTTCTTTCAGTAACTGGGTACATTGGGACTGTAGCAAGCTCTGATAATTTCTTGGGTTTATATTATGATGTTGTTAAAAAGGAGACATAATAAATGCATATCTTACTGGCGTGTGTGGACCCAGCCTGGCATGAGTTGAATGGCTCAAAGCAGGTGATTGCCCCCAGCCTCAGTAGCAAGGCCAGAAGTGCTGGAGACCATGTCTGGACTTGTCTAGGGAGGAGGGACATGCCTGAGCCTGTTACCTGTCCCCCCCACCTGATCAGGTGAGGGGTGGGGACAGAGAGTTTAAAAATCCCCGCGAAGGCCTGCAATGCTCTCTGCAACAACTCTCTCTGTTTCATCTCTGTGTCTCTGTTTGTCTGTCTTGTCTCTCTCTGTTTGTCTGTTTTTCCCTCTCTCCCCTGCTCCCTCTCTGTTGTCTCTGTTTGTCTGTTTTGTCTTGTCTCTCTGTTGTTTGTCCCTCTCTGTTTGTCTTGTCTTGTGTTTATGTGTTGTGTGTGGACACCCACCATCTTCTGGACCTGCTGAACAAAGGCATGTGGAGCTCCTAAGGTGGTGACTCTCATCTCTTGCAACTATTTGTCTCTTGTAACTCTCTTATCCTTTTCTATCTTTTCTCCTTTTTCTTCTTTTCTCCTTTTCTCTTTGCAACATGTGCAGCTGCATCGGCCAGTAGCGGGCAGTATTGTTTTTGATTTTGGGTTTGACTCCGGGAAACATTAGGACTTTTGGTGCTGTTTGAGCTCAGTTAAGCAGGTTGTTACACTGTTGTGAAGCATTGCCACCGACGGGCCGTTTCAGTCACTTTTGTGGCTGAGGCTTTTCCTGTCTGTGCTCTGTCCTGTGTGGGTTGTTTGATCGTTTGAATCCAGTGTAATGGTTTGAATCCAGTGTTTTACAGTCATGCATCTTATTTAGTGAAAGATATAGTGTACACCTCTACCTCTGAGTGATTTTGAATTGCTCTAGCACCATGCTGGGAAAAGGAACTCACTTGCTTTTAAAGTTGGCCGTGACACAAGGTAGACACAAGGTAGAGTAAACATGTTCTCTTAACAGTTGCTCAGAATATGCAGGTGTGGTAGGAAATGATATGCTCTTATCAGTAGGTTACTGATAGTATTTTAGTGCAGATTAAACATTTATGATAGCTCCTATGAGAAAACAAAGTAACCGAGAGGCACGGATTTGTGGCAATTGAATGGCACCGACTCCACTCAGGGTGAAAACAAAATCGCTTTATTGTGTACAAGCAAGGTTTTATATACCCTTATCTGCCTCGTTAGCAGCTACTCCAGTAAATTTCCACTTCTAAGGTTCCCACAGCTACAGCAATTAAGCATAACTGTACTTGCTACAGATGTGCCCCTTATCTTCATGTTTTCCTTGTTTGCTTGTTCTTCTTACACATTCTTTTCTTACTATCCCACAGGTCTTGCACTAACGATTCCAAGGTCTCAAGCTAGCGAGCATGAAAGCATCGGCTGCTTGCTCTGTGCTTGCTGCTGATACCACAGGTATGCCAAGGCATCGGCCGCTTGCCTTGGCATACGCGTGGAAGTGGTATCTTTTATGCCCACATGGATTCATCACTGGCATAGCTGGTTTAAACCTCACTGACGTACGCTTATGCCTACACTTTTTCTTTTAAAAATGGGTAATGTTGCTCAATGGAATCTGAAATCCTAGTTTTAATCTAGGCAAGATACCAGTTCCAGTGACCAAAGATGCACTAACAAGAATATGGCATATTCAGAGTTGTTCTTTAGTTGCTGTTTTCAGTAACTGGAATGGAAAAATAATGGTCAGGGTCCTTTCTGGCTTAAGACTCCAGGCTCTTAAAATAGATTTTTTTTCTCTTTACTGTCAAACCCTAGGGGGTTTTTGGTTCTTATTTTGGGCTGTGGGGTTTTGTAAATTGTTGGTGGTTTTGTTTTTTAATCGCAGGTGAGTAGAGGGAGCATGAAAAAGAATGAGAACTAGAAAAATCTAGTTGGTGTTTCTTTTACTTTCTTTTCTTACAGTAGCATCTAGAAGATTAGTCCTCACCTCTAGACCTACATATGATAGGCTCTATTGTATCCAGAAATGGTGCAAAGGCATATGAAGAAAGCAGTACTTTGAGATTAAAAGACAAAAGAAGTCTCTATTTTAAAGGCTACAATCGTACAATATGAAAACGTAGAAGAAAATAGAAATCCTCTTCTTCCACAATATATTCTCTTTGGATTACTGGTCAAATGTTATTCTGGAAGTGTTTTGTGATAATGTCGACCATATTGTATCATAGCATCATTACATATGAGAGATCTGCTATGAGAGAAAGCTAGGTGTTTGATTTGCATTTGTATTTGAAACTCACTTAGCTTTAAAATTATTATTTGGAGGCAAAGGTCACACTGCTGAGTCACTTATCTCACAATGGTGTACAAATTTCTAGCTGCAATCCTTTTAATTAGGTGTTTATATAAAGCTTCTGCCCGCCCCATGTCTCTTCCTGTGTTCTTCCCTCATCAAAGGCCATGTTAAATAAGGGGAATGATTAGTTTCCCTTGTGGAGTGAGGACCCACTCCTCTTTACTATATGACCATTCCAGGTCTTTGATAAGCTTCTGATTATCTGATCTTCCTTGGTATATTCTGGCTTACCTTCTATGGAGATTCGCCTGTCAGGGATCAAAGCACCTTCTGCTTTTACCTCGCCTTTGGCTGCCAGTTTTGCCTCTCTGTTCGCCAACTCATTTCCCCTCTCCAATTCCGAATTGGGGGTGGATTCCCCAGGTCCCCGTCAGCCTTCCTTCATGTGAGCCACTATTCCTCTTTCAGAGTAGCCTAAAACCAAAAACCTAGTTGTTGTATTCCTACCCTTGACTCAGGATCCAGCAGTGTGGATCCATTATATCCCTCAGTCAATTTAGGAATTCAGATGATGGACTCGGGGGACCTTGTTTACTTGTTTGGGAATGGCCCTTTTCATTCCCTTCTGGATTCACTCCTAATATACCCACATTGGGTCTTGCAGGGGAAAATATTCTTTCCAAATCCCCTACAGTTTTAAAATTAGTTTTGGTTTGGGTTTGGGGTTTTTTTTTTGTTTGTTTGTTTTTGTTTGTTTGTTTTTTTCTTTTCTTTTTTTTCGTCTCGATCTTCCCGGAGAGGTGCCTGTAAAACTGTCAAAGCAAACCTTTCCATCTGAGCCCGTATCCCATTCCTGTGATCAAGAGGGAGGCTTAAGCAAATCAGGTAAATCTTGTTCTGGTGTCTGGTGACTTTTAGATATTCTAGTGCACCCTTGCTCAATACTGCATGTCACGCAACACCACCTCAGTTTACCTTTAAATTCTTTCTTATTTTCCCACTCAACGGCAGGTACCATAGGGTCCTGCGGCCGCAAAATCCCACTGTCCCTTTGCCACTCCGGATGGTTTCGGAGGGTGAAAAACACTTCATTCCACTTTCCCTCTCTCCTTAAAAACAACATTAGTTGCAAAACAGTACTGCAATCCTCTTCTTACTCATGGAGCCTCCAGCTCCCCCCACCAATTCCTTGCAGTGCTGTCCTAAGGGGCTTGCCGGAGGAAATTCTTGCTCGGTTTTGCCCCCATTATACTACCTTCCGACTCTACCTTTCTCTAACTTCCACAAACCATCTAAACACTTACAAATGTCCTGTCTCTAAGTTCTCAGGGACTTCCCACAAGACTGGCAACAACAATTCCCATCTACAGATTACAGACACTCAGGACAATAGAGTGATCCCAACCTAGCTGAATAGCACAATAAAACCTTATGGTAGTCTGAAGACCAAATCTGATCCATTCCCGCAGCCTGCAGAATTCTGGGCCTCCTGTCCATTCAAACCTTCTGCTTTTACATGTTCAAATTATTCTTTTCTGTCACACAGAGCACTTAACTCACATTCTGGGAGGGGAAGGGTTAACTCACTCACACAGCACCTAACTTGTATAACTCGCATACCAGGAAGGGGGGAAAAGGGAAGGGCACTCTCAGCAGCTCTCTCCCGTTTTTTTTCTCCTTTTTTTTTTCCTTCTTCTATGCTAGGTATTTTAAAATTTCATCCTGTGCAGCCTTCCATTCCAAAGGTCCAAGGTAAATATACCCATTTGCCGGCTCAATGGATGTTTGGAATTAAAAGGCTTAGTAGGTGCATTCCTAGGATCAAGACAAAGAGGGCTTCTAAACAATTTGCAAGTCTTTCAACATTTTGAGCTCGGTCTCCCTCTGGCTCATGTCTATGGAGGAAGAATGTCCCCTGGTAAGCTATCCCTCTCAGTTCCGCTGGTACTCTGTTATACATCAAACAATTCAAAGTATACTTATGACATAAAGCACACAACGCATAGCAGTGATCACTCGCTTCATTGGTCTCCAGCTGCTTCCTTTGCAGGAGAGCAGAACCACAGATCAGAACTCCACACTCACTTCACACTCAATTGTGCGTCTCACACACTCACATGTAAACACTCCACAACATATGAGAAATTTAAAATGAGCTCTTAGAGATGTTAAAATATATGCAGTACTGATACTGAAGATTTGCAACAGGTGTAGAAGATGATAGCTATCTCATATGCAGCACTCCTGCTTCCTCAGCAAGGAGTACCCAATTGACAATAATACTATAATAATATTATCTTATCTATAATACCATATATAATACCATAATCCCTCACTTCTCGTCTACCGTCTTACAAGAATCTTGGAATTATAACCATAATCCCTCACTCCGCGTACTCTGTCTTATGAGAATCTTGGAATGAGAATCTTTACCTGGTGCTCTGCTATCACAGCAGGGAGCACCCATACCATACAACAGCAAATTCGCTATTTTACCCAGGGGTGGGCAGTGCCACTTCCTCACCCGGGGCAAGAAGGGGATTCATATCCCCCCTCACAGCCTTACGGGGTCTCGGCAAAGCGACCCCAACCCTTCGTCATCACGTGAGGCGTCCCATCCACGATTTACATACTTTTCCCCTAATTCCCCTGCAGGTACATCCAAATTATCATACCATATCATAAATAAATCACATACCTGGGCCGCCCGCTGATGGGCCTTCTCTCCCCTCGCAGCGATTGGGTAGAGATGGGAGATTCTCCAGAGAAGCAGACTGGGGTGTGCTTTAGAATGTCCTACTCCCCACCAATCCTGCAGCTAGGCAGAGAGGGTGTCCGATCTGGGGTACCAAATTGTTTTGCAGAAACAAACCCTGTAACCCAAAATGAGCTATAAAGCAGGTACGTTTATTTCCAGCGCTGGGGTGCAAGCTAGGAGGAGAACCCCCTTGCACTCCAGCGCTGGAAATAAGCATACCTACTTTATAACTCATTTTGGGTTATAGGGTTTGTTTCTGCAAAACAGTCCCAGTAGGTATCCCTGAGGGACACCACTTGTAACAGATCTCCATCTGGAAATCAAGCCATTGACCACTATTCTCTGAATACGACCATCCAACTAATTTCTAATCCCCCAAACAGTCCACCCAACAAATCCATATCTCTCCAATTCAGAGAGGATTTTGTGGGGGACCATGTCAAAGCCTTTACAGAAGTCCAGATAGATAGATCACCTCTGTTAGTTTTTCCACGTCCACTGCTGTAGTTACCCCATCACAGAAAGCCACTAGGCCAGTCAGGCAGGACTTGCCCCTCATGAAGGCATGCTGGCTGTCTCAAATCACCTCCCCACCCTCCGTGCGCTTTAGCATAGCTTCTAGGAGGATCTGTTCCATGATCTTCCCAGGCATGCAGGCAAGACTGAAGAGTCGGTAGTTCCCAGGGTCGTCTTTTCTACCCTTTTAAGAATGGGCACAATGTTACCCTTCTTCCAGTCACCAGTGACTTTTCATGATTGTTATGATTTTTCAAATATAGAATCATAGAATCACTAGGCTGAAAAGCACCCACTGGATCATCGAGTCCAACCATTCATAACAATCCATAAACCATGCCCCTCAGCACCTCATCCACCCGTCCCTTAAACACCTCCAGGGAAGGTGACTCAATCACCTCCTTGGGCAGCCTGTACCAGTGCCCAATGACCATTTCCGTGAAAATTTTTTTCCTGATGTCCAGCCTGAGCCTCCCCTGGCAGAGCTTGAGGTCATTCCCCCTTGTCCTATCCCCTGCCAGCTCCCTCCTCTCCACAACCTCCTTTCAGGTAGTTGTAGAGAGCAATAAGGTCTCCCCTCAGCCTCCTCTTCTCCAGGCTAAACAACCCCAGCTCTCTCAGCTGCTCCTCATAAGACTTGTTCTCCAGCCCCCTCACCAGCTTCGTTGCTCTTCTCTGGACACGCTCCAGAGCCTCAACATCCTTCTTGTGGTGAGGGGCCCAGAACAGAACACAGTACTCAAGGTGCGGTCTCACCAGTGCCGAGTACAGAGGGAGAATAACCTCCCTGGACCTGCTGGTCACACCATTTCTGATACAAGCCAAGATGCCATTGGCCTTCTTGGCCACCTGGACACATTGCTGGCTCATGTTCAGTCAGCTGTCAACCAACACCCCCACGTCCTTCTCCAGGCAACTTTCTAGCCAGACTTCTCCTAGTCTGTAGCACTGCATAGGGTTGTTATGCCCCAAGTGCAGGACCCGGCATTTGGCCTTGTTGAACCTCATGCCATTTGTCTCAGCCCAGCAGTCTAGCCTGTTCAGGTCCCTTTGCAGAGCCTCCCTACCCTCCATCAGATCCACGCTTCCACTCAGCTTAGTCTCATCTTCAAACTTGCTACTGGTGCACTCAATGCCTTCATCCAGGTCATTGATAAAGACATTGAACAGGGCTGGACCCAGTACCGAGCCCTGGGGAACCCCACTTGTAACTGGCCTCCAGCTGGAGTTAACTCCGTTTACCACCACTCTCTGGGCCCGGCCATCCAACCAGTTTTCAACCCAGGAGACTGTGCGCCTGTCCAGGCCAGAGGCAGACAGTTTCTGAAGTAGAATGCTGTGAGAAACTGTGTCAAAGGCTTTACTGAAGTCCAAGAAGACTACATCCACAGCCTTTCCCCCATCTAGTAGTCGAGTCACTTTGTCATAGAAGGCGATCAGGTTAGATTGGCAAGACCTGCCTTTCATGAACTCGTGTTGACTGTGCCTGATCACCTGGTTCTCTTGCATGTGCTTCATGATAGCACATATCATGGAGAGTGGCTTGGCATCCACATCAGCTAATTCCCTCAGGACTCTGGGATGCATCTTTTCAGGTCCCATAGACTTATATATGTTCAGGTTCCTCAGGTGGTCATGAACCTGATCCTCCTCTACAGTAGGAGGGGATTTACCACCCTGGTCTCCATCTTGTTGTCCCATGTCCCAGGAGGGGTGAGGAGAGCAGTTGTCAGTGAAGACTGAGGCAAGATGTTTTTGAGTACCTCAGCCTTCTCCTCGTCTGTTGATATGTGGTCACCATTTTCAACCATCAGTGAGGGTATGTTCTCTTTAACCTTCCCCTTCTTATTGACATATCTGTAGAAGCCCTTCTTGTTGGTCTTCACTTCCCTTCCCAAGTTCAGCTTCAGCTGCACCCTGGACTTCCTGACCTCATCCCTACACAAACGGGCAGCATCCCTATACATTTCTCAAGTTCCCTGTCCCTGATTGCACTGCCTGTGCAGTTCCCTCTTGCTCTTCAGTTTGACCAGCAGGTCTCAACTCAGCCATGGAGGTCTCTTCCCTTCCCTATCCAGTTTCCTACATCTGGGGACTGAGCACTCTTGTGCTTTATTGAAAGCATCCCTAAATATTTGCCAGATCTGTTCTGCTCCCTTGTCCCCAAGGATTATGTCCCAAGGGGTCCTATTGAGTAACTCCCTGAAGAGCTGGAAGTCTGCTTTCCTGAAATTTAGGGTCCTGGCTATACTCCTTGCTTGCCTCATATCCCCCAGGACCTTGAACTCTACCAGTGTGTGACCACTGCACCCAGGGTGCCTCAGATCTTGATGAGAGTGATGAGCTCACTTGTATTATTGACCATCAGGTCCTGTATTGCATCCCCTCGGGTGGGGGTCTCTATCAGTTGGTTTAAAAAATTATCTTCATTGCACTCCAGGAGTCTCCTGGATTGCCTACAGCTTGCCATGCTACTTTTGCAGCATATGTCAGGGTGGTTGAAGTCCCTGAGTAGGATGAGAGCTTGCGAGCATGAAGCCTTCTGTAGCTGGAGGAAGAAGGCTTCGTCAATAGGCTCCCCTTGTTCAGGTGGCCTGTAGTAGACACCAACCACAAGGTTCCTTTTGCTGCCTCAGTTTTTTATTCTCACCCATAATCAACCTGTTTGCAGCTACTCTTTGAAGACAGTTCTTCACACTCTCCATTTCCTGATATAGAGGGCAATGCCTCCACCCCTCTTTCAGCGTCTGTCCCTTCTGAACAGCCTGTAGCCATGGATAGCCACACTCCAGTCATGGGATTTGTCCCACCAAGTTTCAGTGATGGCAACTAGATCATAGCTTTCTAGTAGCATGGTAGCTTCCAGCTCCTGCTGTTTGTTGCCCAAGCTGTGTGTGTTTGTATAGAGGTCCTTCAGCTGGGTTGTTGGCCGCATTACCTTCTTAGTGGAGGACCCCTTATTTCCCCTAAGGTGTTCCGTGGAAGTTCCCTTGTTGGTTCCTACTACCTCAGGAGCCTCCCACTCATCTCCACAGGACTTCAACTGTGCCATGGCATCCCCAGCATGCCCCAGGGCAAGAAGTGGAGGGCCCATACCAGCACCCCATCCCTCCAACCATTGTGTATCCTGCCACTGCTTGTCATAGGCAAGCCTGATATTATCCCCCTTCCCCTTCACATCTAGTTTAAAGCCCTGTCAATGAGCCCTGCAACCTCCTGAGCAAAGACTCTCCTCTCCCTTTTGAGAACGATGACTCCCACCTGATACTTGTAAACCTGGTGCTGTGTAGGCCATCCCAGCATCAAAAAACTCAAAGTTATTGTGGTGACATCAGCCACGGAGCCATGTATTAATAGTCTGGACCCATTTGATCCTTACAGTGCCACCACCAGTAACAGGAAGGAGGGAGAAAAAATATATCCTGAAACACTGGATACAAAACAATCAATGAACCATACACAATAGGGCACCAACAAGAAACCACAACGGCCGATGTTACCACAGCAATCCACAACTTAGAAACTAACCATTTGTCATCATGTGAGGCATCCCATCCACGATTTACAGACTCGTCCCCTCCTACCCTGCAGGTAAATCCAAATTATCATACCATATCATACATAAATCACATACCTGGTCTGCCTGCTGATGGGCCGTCTCTCCCCCCACAGCGATCGGGTAGAGATGGGAGATTCTCCGGAGAAATAGTCTGGGGCGTGCTTTAGAATGTTCCACTCCCCAACAATCCTGCAGATGGGCAGACAGGGTGTCCCATCTGGGTCGCCACATTGATTTGTGGAAACAAACCCTATAATCCAAAATGAGTTATAAAGCAGATATGTTTATTTCCAGCACTGGGGTGCAAAGGGGTTCTCCTCATAGCTTGCACACCGCATAACTTAACAAGTAGCTACTTATAGTGTAAAAGCACGCATAGTTATAAGCGCCTACTACATATTCATAACCTTTACCCACTTCGTATTATAATTAGTTCTGGAAAGTTCGCTCCAGTCTTGCACCTGCGTAGTGCCTCCTGATGGTCGTGGGCCAGGGTCTTAGGGATGAAGTAGGAAGTCTTCCTCGGGATGAATATATTTCTTTTTGAACTTTGCGCAGACTCAGTCTCCTCTGGCTGTTTTCAAACTCCTGAACCAAATGCAGCCAGCTTTCTGCATTCCAGTGCCCACTTATCAGTAAACTGCTGCTAGCTGGCTCCTTCGTTATCAACTTCCAAGTTCTTCAAGGTGAACAATGCCAAGCTCTAACTAACGCTCCCAACCCTCCTTTGTAAGGAATGCTCCCAACCCCCCTTGTCTGCTTTCACTCATCAAAGCAGTCAGGCTCCCAATTCTTTCCCTTATGGGTTGGAAACTAAAACTGAAACAGCTTTAATGAAACAACGATAACAACAAGAACAACAACAACAATAATAATAGTAATAATGGAAAAAATACTATTAATAAGGAAAATAATACATACAAAAATATGAAATTGCACTCCCCAACCCCTCGATGACTGTACGTCACCAAAGATGCTGCAGAGCAGGCATGGGGAAGGGTCTGGGCTAGAAAGGAGCTGGACTCAGGAACTAGATTCAGGAATGCACAGATCTGGGATCAGGGGCAAAAAAAAAAAGACAGACAAGGTCCTCACTGGACATTTGCCATCAAAGAAGAGCTTGACCCTCGTGATATCTCAGTTTAATACCGAGTATGATGTATATGGGGTTGAATCCTCTGTTGGTCAGTTTGGGATCACCTGACCTGCAGGTGCAACCCTTTTTCACCCCTTTCACTTATGGCATCCAACAGCTCAAGGATGGCCTTGGTTTTGATTCAAAGAATGAAGTTTCCAAGCCCCCTTGCTTTCTAACACTCCTCACCAAAGTGGGAGGCTAGATGTGGCTGGGCAAGGATTCCAAGATAATAACTCAATAACAACTGGATAGTCGTTATTAAGCAGGTATTCTTTTTTATTAGCAGCGCTGGATGCGTGGGGGAATTACTCCTCAAAAAAACATGCATACCAAGTGAGAAAACTGTGTGTTTTTTATGGTACAGATTTATGCATATTCATATTCATATTCAAGCTTAGACAATTGCTATAGATCAAGACACAAGCTCAGACATTTGCCATTCATCAGTTCCCCCTTAGAATAAAACATTTCTCAAGACACATACCACTATAAGACATACTAACTTAGACAATTGCCATTGACTAATACACAAGCTTAAACATTTGCCACTTATCAGTTTCTATAGGAATAAGTATAAACAATGGCCTTTCTGCATCCCAGTGCCCTGTGTTATCACTGCTAGAGAGAAACACTGTCTGAAAACATGCAGTTCACTTTTTCGAAAATGAAGTTGCTCAGATGAGGCTTAGCTGAAAAGTTAGAAAATTGATTCTACTTTAGCTCAAACCAGAACAATGCACCACTTATCCTTTTGAGAATATTCCCAAGTCTCACTTTGAGGTGATTTCCAAACATGAGGTTTTTGACAACCCCAATCGATATTGGTGCATTCGTCTCCTGAAGGCCTATTAATAATTCCAATGCTTTCTCCCCTTCCCTGAGAAGAAAACTCAGGTTTTGTGAGTCATCAGCTTTACAGTTGTCTATCATTTTTCTTTCTTTCTTTGTCATCTCACATGATGACAAATGGTTAGGGTCACTTTGCCAAGACGCCGTAAGGTCGCTAGGGGGGAAATGAATCCCCTACTTGCGCCGGGTGAGGAGGTGGCACGGCCCGACCCTGGGTAAAATAGCGAATGCGCTGTTGTGGTATGCTATGGGTGCTCCCTGCTGTGATAGCAAAGCACTAGGTAAAATATAATCCCGAGATTCTCATTAGACGGAGACGGGGAGAGAGGGATTATGGTATAACCCCAAGATTCTCGTAAGATGGTGAATGCAGAGTGAGGGATTATGGTATTATATATGGTATTATAGATAAGATAAAATAATATTATAATAATATTATACATATTATATATATTATATAATATTATAATATAATATTATGATAATATTATATATTATTAATATATATTATATATTAATAATATTATAATAATATTATATAATATTATAATAATATTATATAGTATTATTATGAATTGGGTACTCCTTGCTGAGGAAGCAGGAGTGCTGCATATGAGATAGCTATCATCTTCTACACCTGTTGCGAATCTTCAGTATTGGTACCGTGTATATTTTAACATCTCTAAGAGCTCATTTTAAATTTCTCATATGTTGTGGAGTGTTTGTATGTGAGTGTGTGAGACACGCAATTGAGCATGAAGCGAGTGCGGAGTTCCGATCTGCGGTTCTGCTCTCCTGCAAAGGAAGCAGCTGGAGACCAACGAAGCGAGTGATCACTGCTATGCGTCGTGTGTTTTGTCATAAGTATATTTTGAATTGTTTGACATATAACAGAGTACCAGCGGAATTGAGAGGGATAGTTTACCAGGGGACATTCTTCCTCCATAGACATGAGCCAGAGGGGGACTGAGCTCAAAATGTTGAAAGACTTGCAAATTGTTTAGAAGCCCTCTTTGTCTTGATCCTAGGAATGCACCTACGAAGCCTTTTAATTCCAAACGTCCATTGAGCCGGCAAATGGGTATATTTACCTCGGACCTTTGGAATGGAAGGCTGCAAAGGATGAAATTTTAAAATACCTAGCATAGAAGAAGGAGAAAAAAGGAGAAAAACAGGAGAAGCAGTTGAGAGTGCCCCTCCCTTTCCCCCCCTTCCTGGTATGCGAGTTATGTGAGTTAGGTGCTGTGTGTGAGTTAACCCTTCCCCTCCCAGAATGTGAGTTAAGTGTTCTGTGTGACAGAAAAGAATAATTTGAAAGTGTAAAAGCAAAAGATTTGCGTGGACAGGGGGGCAGAATTGTGCAGGCTGCGGGAATGGATCAGATTTGGTGTTCGGACTATCATAAAGTTTTATTGTGGTATTCAGCTAGGTTGGGATTGCTCTATTGTCCTGAGTGTCTGTAATCTGTAGATGGGAATTGTTGTTGTTACTAGTCTTGTGGGAAGTCCCTGAGAACTTAGAGACAGGACATTTGTAAGTGTTTAGATGGTATGTGGAAGTTAGAGAAAGGTAGAGTCGGAAGGTAGTATAATGGGGGCAAAACCGAGCAAGAATTTCCTCTGGCAAGCCCATTAGGATGCATATTACTGGAAGGAATTGGAGGGGGGAGCTGGAGGCTCCATGAGTAAGAAGAGGATTGCAGTACTGTTTTGCAACTAATGTTGTTTTTAAAGAGAGGGAAAGTGGAATGAAGTGTTTCATTCCTGGTGCGACCACCAGGAGGCACTATGCAGGCGCAAGCCTGGAGCGAACTTTCCAGAACTAATTATAATACGAAGCCGGAAAGGGTATGAATATGTAGTAGGCGCTTATACCTATGCATGTCTTTACACTATAAGTAGCTGCTTGTTAAGCTATACGGTGTGCAAGCTAGGAGGAGAACCTCCTTGCACCCCAGCACTCGAAATAAACATACCTGCTTTATAACTCATTTTGGGTTATAGGGTTTTCTTCTGCAAATCAGTTTCATTTTAGCTGCCAAATTAAGCTGGGCCAGTGCTAAACCGTGACAGTTTCTTGGCGCCCAATGTGGGGCGGCAAATTGGGACAAACAAATTTGGACTCCTTCGAACCACTCTGGATAGCTAATTTGCTCTGATAGCTCACCTGGGACTGCACCAGATTTTTATTTTCAAGGGTCTGTGCCTCTCAGTGCAGACAGCAACTCAGCCGGCAGCCTCGGCCAGCTCTGCTGATACAGCTCTGCTGATACAGTTCAGCTGGCAGAGCGCCAGCACTGCAAGCCTGAAGCTCCTGGTTTGAATCTTATCAGGGGAGATTTGCAAAGTACAATCAGAAAGTGTTGGAAATTAAGAGAGACAGCTGGTTTATGCTGCTTTTGAGAAAACTATTGCGTTTTGTTTTTGTAAAACTTCCAACTGTTGATTAAAATAACATTCACAGCAGTGATGCAGGTGCTAATGGCCGACACATGGGCTGTGGACTTGTTGGGGCCGGCTGCTTAATGGCCCTCAGTCTTATCTTGGTTGCTGGGAAAGGTGCTGGGAAAAGGCGTTTTCAGTCATGTATGGTCTGGGTGTGAGCTATCTCATGATATTTATAGTAGTCCATTTCCCTGTGAATTTTGGGCACAAAATGCCCTATGATGCCTTTGTGGAATGCATCTGATCTGCCCCTCCTGTTAAATTTACACTGTATGTTTTTTCCATATAATATTTCAAAAGGACTTAACCTTTCTCTGACTCTGGTGGTAACTAATTCTCAAGAGGACTATTGGTAACACTTCAGTCCATTCTAGTTGGGTCTCCTGACACAGTTTAGCAAGCTGCCTTTTTATTGCTCGATTCATTTTCTCTGCCTGTCTGCTTGACTGAGGTCTCCATGGAGTGTGTAAATCCCACTTAATTTTAAGAGCTCTATATACATCTTTTACTACTGATATAAAATGTAGTCTCCTACCCGAGGACATTCACAAAGGTACACTATATCTCAGAATATCCTCTTTTAGAAGGATTTTTACCACTTCTCTTGCTCAATTGGTTTGACAGGGTAAAGCTTCTGACCAACCTGAAAAAGTATCTATCAAAACCGGTAAATATTTATATTGATTACTCCTAGGTAGTTCAGAAAAAATTGCCAGTACTCACCTGGAGTGATTTCCTTTCTTACCTCTCCTGGAGGAGGTTTAACCTGTGTTTTTGGATTACTTTTGAGACATAATTCACATGTTAGTCACAATTCTTTCAATGGAGAGCATCTTTATTCTTACAGTAAATCTCTTAATGTGTTCCACTAATGTCTCTGCTACCATATGCATTTCTTGATCAATTTTGCTCATGATTTGATTCATTATTTCTGTCGTAACTATACATTGCCTATGACCATTTGTCCACCATCCTTCTGTATTTTTCTGAAAATGTAACAGACTGGCCAATTTGTCCTCCTTATCTGTGTATTTAGGAATTGCAGCATCTAATTTCTGTTGTGGGACCAGTGTGCTGATTAAACTTCCCATTGAAGCTTTTTTAGCTGAAATATTAGCCTTTTGATTTCCTTTATTTACTTTTGTATCTCCCTTCTGATGGGCTTTGCAGTGGATGACTGTGGAGAGTTTTGTAGAGACGTGGCTTGAGGAGAAGGGACGTGAGAAAATACAGCTGGTGAAATAATAGCAGCCTCGTACAAGGCCACAGTCTCCTTGAGCAAGAAGTTAGGCGATAACAGGATGTAAAAACAAGATCTAGAAAGACCACAAACATCCTAGGAATGTAGCAATAGAGGCAGGGCTGACACTCTGTATCGGACCAATGATGAGCCTTACTTTTGCAATATGTATGAGCCTTATTACTGCTATTATAAAAGCATGCCTATTGTATCAATAAATTGAGACTTGTTGATCATCATCGGATGTGCTTGTCTCCCGTCGACTCCGTCAGATAACTGCAACTTCCTTGGGCTTCTTCACAGCTTCTAATAATTTTAAAATGCTTGTATATCCCCCCAATTCAGATTATAAGCACATACATTTGAGCAGTTTGAGGCAGAGGTGGCAGCAGCAAAAGCAGCAGAAGTGGGAGAAAAAAAATAGCCGCGCTTTGAAACACTTCACACACACACACACACACACACACACTCACTCTGCTGCTTCTGGCTAAACATCATTGCAGTCAACGACTTACATTTCAACACATATATTCTTTTAACATCATCCATCAGCAGCTTACATTTCTTATGAGTCTAAATAATTTCTTAAAGAACAGATCAACATATATCACCTCATCTCATTTATCTTATCTTTGACAAAACAGCATCAATTGTAAGATGGTGTCATATTTCAAAAAACTCAGGCCATTTTTCTTCATCATTTAATTTAAACATTGGCCACCAGCAAGTACAGTGCCCTTTGATTATTCTTTTAATCAGAAGATGCCTCCCATTTTTTTCCCAATGTTTCAAAATACATCCCAAAGGAGAACATGGAGTGATCTCCGTAGGTTTTCCTGAACCCATATTATTACCCAAAAAGAATGTTCTTAACTAACATTTCATGCACTCTGGTCATCACTGTACAAATATGCATGAAAATTATACCACAACCAAAGATGCCTTAGCCAAATATAACTTAAGCAATATGCCTCTGCTGTGTAAGTACACCGTTACGAGAATACTTGCTGAGTCCTCTGTTCAAAAGGCTGGTGGGCGCTGGAGTCTGGAAAGCAGCATACACACCCACTCCACCCCCAGCAGCTGGCGAGACAATTTGGGCAAGGCTTACTGCTGTCCCATTTGGGTTGCCAGAAAATGTTGTCCAAAATATGGATCTATTACCCCATGTGCAATAAGTCAATAACATTTTTTCTCAAATCAAGCATGACTCAAGGAGTTTGTCTACTTCATTTATACACAGTTACACAAAGCCACACATTATTCATCAAGCATGTAATCACATATTGGCATGTAATCACATATTGACATGTAACTGCAATAAATGCCAAGTCATTCCTTGCACCTTCTGTGCATGATCTAAGAGTCTTTAAAGGGTATCTGGTAGTTGGTACCCCAAAAATCACCTACCGAATTCACCCACTGGTCAACTTCTCCCAGTCTCTTCCCAATTACTGGCAGCATCTTTTAGCAACACTGGTACACAGTTTACCTGGAATACCAGTCAAATACATAGGCAATATGATCAATTTAAAGAAATGCTTATGTAATCTAAGAAAGTAAATATAGTAAATGCAATTTGTCATTTTATTCCAGAAAATTTCTGTTGTTTCTATTCTGCTGTATTAAGACAGCAATTGAAGCTTCTCTGAAGGAACTACTTCCTATTTAACATCTTTTCTCCCTGCTAAAAATAGTTACAGGCATATTGGCACTGCTACATAAATATTTTTAAAGTATATGATTTCATACCTTTTGATATAGTAATTTCTATATAAAAATCTAAATAATAATGATAATAATAATAACAACAACAACATAATAATAATAACAACAACAACAACATACACCAACAATCCTTTTCATGGCATCCAGCTTTGCAGAATCTTTACCGTTTTCCAACACTTGTTTTAGGTCTCCATTTCTACAGCATGTATGGTCCTGGCATGGCATGGGTTAAAATGTCTCAAAACAGGTGATTCTGAAATGTTCCCCCGTGTGACACCACTGAGTGGACAGGATGGGCAATGTTCCAGGAGCAGACATGCTGAAGGGCATGTCTCGATCTGTTACTTGATCTGCTACTGGATCCAGGAGAGGGGTGGGGACAGAGTTTAAAAAACTGTGTGCTCACCTGTCATCTCATGGACACCGGCCATCTTCTCAGACCCATGGGACAAAGAAACACATGCTACAACATGTGGAGCCTTGAAGTGCGGCTGTAGTGGGCATTTTAGTTTTGGCTCCAGCAACATCAGGCTTCTTTACGATTTCCAGTTCCGCTAAGTAGATTGTCAGTGATACAGTGTTACCAGTGTTTCTAAGTTGTGGATTGCTGTGGTAACATCGGCCGTTGTGGTTTCTTGTTGGTGCCCTATTGTGTATGGTTCATTGATTGTTTTGTATCCAGTGTTTCAGGATATATTTTTTCTCCCTCCTTCCTGTTACTGGTGGTGGCACTGTAAGGATCAAATGGGTCCAGACTATTAATACATGGCTCCGTGGCTGATGTCACCACAATAACTTTGAGTTTTTTGATGCTGGGATGGCCTACACAGCACCAGGTTTACAAGTATCAGGTGGGAGTCATCGTTCTCAAAAGGGAGAGGAGAGTCTTTGCTCAGGAGGTTGCAGGGCTCATTGACAGGGCTTTAAACTAGATGTGAAGGGGAAGGGGGATAATATCAGGCTTGCCTATGACAAGCAGTGGCAGGATACACAATGGTTGGAGGGATGGGGTGCTGGTATGGGCCCTCCACTTCTTGCCCTGGGGCATGCTGGGGATGCCATGGCACAGTTGAAGTCCTGTGGAGATGAGTGGGAGGCTCCTGAGGTAGTAGGAACCAACAAGGGAACTTCCACGGAACACCTTAGGGGAAATAAGGGGTCCTCCACTAAGAAGGTAATGCGGCCAACAACCCAGCTGAAGGACCTCTATACAAACACACACAGCTTGGGCAACAAACAGCAGGAGCTGGAAGCTACCATGCTACTAGAAAGCTATGATCTAGTTGCCATCACTGAAACTTGGTGGGACAAATCCCATGACTGGAGTGTGGCTATCCATGGCTACAGGCTGTTCAGAAGGGACAGACGCTGAAAGAGGGGTGGAGGCATTGCCCTCTATATCAGGAAATGGAGAGTGTGAAGAACTGTCTTCAAAGAGTAGCTGCAAACAGGTTGATTATGGGTGAGAATAAAAAACTGAGGCAGCAAAAGGAACCTTGTGGTTGGTGTCTACTACAGGCCACCTGAACAAGGGGAGCCTATTGACGAAGCCTTCTTCCTCCAGCTACAGAAGGCTTCATGCTCGCAAGCTCTCATCCTACTCAGGGACTTCAACCACCCTGACATATGCTGCAAAAGTAGCATGGCAAGCTGTAGGCAATCCAGGAGACTCCTGGAGTGCAATGAAGATAATTTTTTAAACCAACTGATAGAGACCCCCACCCGAGGGGATGCAATACAGGACCTGATGGTCAATAATACAAGTGAGCTCATCACTCTCATCAAGATCTGAGGCACCCTGGGTGCAGTGGTCACACACTGGTAGAGTTCAAGGTCCTGGGGGATATGAGGCAAGCAAGGAGTATAGCCAGGACCCTAAATTTCAGGAAAGCAGACTTCCAGCTCTTCAGGGAGTTACTCAATAGGACCCCTTGGGACATAATCCTTGGGGACAAGGGAGCAGAACAGATCTGGCAAATATTTAGGGATGCTTTCAATAAAGCACAAGAGTGCTCAGTCCCCAGATGTAGGAAACTGGATAGGGAAGGGAAGAGACCTCCATGGCTGAGTTGAGACCTGCTGGTCAAACTGAAGAGCAAGAGGGAACTGCACAGGCAGTGCAATCAGGGACAGGGAACTTGAGAAATGTATAGGGATGCTGCCCGTTTGTGTAGGGATGAGGTCAGGAAGTCCAGGGTGCAGCTGAAGCTGAACTTGGGAAGGGAAGTGAAGACCAACAAGAAGGGCTTCTACAGATATGTCAATAAGAAGGGGAAGGTTAAAGAGAACATACCCTCACTGATGGTTGAAAATGGTGACCACATATCAACAGACGAGGAGAAGGCTGAGGTACTCAAAAACATCTTGCCTCAGTCTTCACTGACAACTGCTCTCCTCACCCCTCCTGGGACATGGGACAACAAGATGGAGACCAGGGTGGTAAATCCCCTCCTACTGTAGAGGAGGATCAGGTTCATGACCACCTGAGGAACCTGAACATATATAAGTCTATGGGACCTGAAAAGATGCATCCCAGAGTCCTGAGGGAATTAGCTGATGTGGATGCCAAGCCACTCTCCATGATATGTGCTATCATGAAGCACATGCAAGAGAACCAGGTGATCAGGCACAGTCAACACGAGTTCATGAAAGGCAGGTCTTGCCAATCTAACCTGATCGCCTTCTATGACAAAGTGACTCGACTACTAGATGGGGGAAAGGCTGTGGATGTAGTCTTCTTGGACTTCAGTAAAGCCTTTGACACAGTTTCTCACAGCATTCTACTTCAGAAACTGTCTGCCTCTGGCCTGGACAGGCGCACAGTCTCCTGGGTTGAAAACTGGTTGGATGGCCGGGCCCAGAGAGTGGTGGTAAACGGAGTTAACTCCAGCTGGAGGCCAGTTACAAGTGGGGTTCCCCAGGGCTCGGTACTGGGTCCAGCCCTGTTCAATGTCTTTATCAATGACCTGGATGAAGGCATTGAGTGCACCAGTAGCAAGTTTGAAGATGAGACTAAGCTGAGTGGAAGCGTGGATCTGATGGAGGGTAGGGAGGCTCTGCAAAGGGACCTGAACAGGCTAGACTGCTGGGCTGAGACAAATGGCATGAGGTTCAACAAGGCCAAATGCCGGGTCCTGCACTTGGGGCATAACAACCCTATGCAGTGCTACAGACTAGGAGAAGTCTGGCTAGAAAGTTGCCTGGAGAAGGACGTGGGGGTGTTGGTTGACAGCTGACTGAACATGAGCCAGCAATGTGTCCAGGTGGCCAAGAAGGCCAATGGCATCTTGGCTTGTATCAGAAATGGTGTGACCAGCAGGTCCAGGGAGGTTATTCTCCCTCTGTACTCGGCACTGGTGAGACCGCACCTTGAGTACTGTGTTCTGTTCTGGGCCCCTCACCACAAGAAGGATGTTGAGGCTCTGGAGCGTGTCCAGAGAAGAGCAACGAAGCTGGTGAGGGGGCTGGAGAACAAGTCTTATGAGGAGCAGCTGAGAGAGCTGGGGTTGTTTAGCCTGGAGAAGAGGAGGCTGAGGGGAGACCTTATTGCTCTCTACAACTACCTGAAAGGAGGTTGTGGAGAGGAGGGAGCTGGCAGGGGATAGGACAAGGGGGAATGACCTCAAGCTCTGCCAGGGGAGGCTCAGGCTGGACATCAGGAAAAAAATTTTCACGGAAATGGTCATTGGGCACTGGTACAGGCTGCCCAAGGAGGTGATTGAGTCACCTTCCCTGGAGGTGTTTAAGGGACGGGTGGATGAGGTGCTGAGGGGCATGGTTTATGGATTGTTATGAATGGTTGGACTCGATGATCCAGTGGGTGCTTTTCAGCCTAGTGATTCTATGATTCTATATTTGAAAAATCATAACAATCATGAAAAGTCACTGGTGACTGGAAGAAGGGTAACATTGTGCCCATTCTTAAAAGGGTAGAAAAGACGACCCTGGGAACTACCGACTCTTCAGTCTTGCCTGCATGCCTGGGAAGATCATGGAACAGATCCTCCTAGAAGCTATGCTAAAGCGCACGGAGGGTGGGGAGGTGATTTGAGACAGCCAGCATGCCTTCATGAGGGGCAAGTCCTGCCTGACTGGCCTAGTGGCTTTCTGTGATGGGGTAACTACAGCAGTGGACGTGGAAAAACTAACAGAGGTGATCTATCTATCTGGACTTCTGTAAAGGCTTTGACATGGTCCCCCACAAAATCCTCTCTGAATTGGAGAGATATGGATTTGTTGGGTGGACTGTTTGGGGGATTAGAAATTAGTTGGATGGTCGTATTCAGAGAATAGTGGTCAATGGCTTGATTTCCAGATGGAGATCTGTTACAAGTGGTGTCCCTCAGGGATACCTACTGGGACTGTTTTGCAGAAACAAACCCTATAACCCAAAATGAGTTATAAAGTAGGTATGCTTATTTCCAGCGCTGGAGTGCAAGGGGGTTCTCCTCCTAGCTTGCACCCCAGCGCTGGAAATAAACGTACCTGCTTTATAGCTCATTTTGGGTTACAGGGTTTGTTTCTGCAAAACAATTTGGTACCCCAGATCGGACACCCTCTCTGCCTAGCTGCAGGATTGGTGGGGAGTAGGACATTCTAAAGCACACCCCAGTCTGCTTCTCTGGAGAATCTCCCATCTCTACCCAATCGCTGCGAGGGGAGAGAAGGCCCATCAGCGGGCGGCCCAGGTATGTGATTTATTTATGATATGGTATGATAATTTGGATGTACCTGCAGGGGAATTAGGGGAAAAGTATGTAAATCGTGGATGGGACGCCTCACGTGATGACGAAGGGTTGGGGTCGCTTTGCCGAGACCCCGTAAGGCTGTGAGGGGGGATATGAATCCCCTTCTTGCCCCGGGTGAGGAAGTGGCACTGCCCACCCCTGGGTAAAATAGCGAATTTGCTGTTGTATGGTATGGGTGCTCCCTGCTGTGATAGCAGAGCACCAGGTAAAGATTCTCATTCCAAGATTCTCATAAGACAGAGTACGCGGAGTGAGGGATTATGGTTATAATTCCAAGATTCTTGTAAGACGGTAGACGAGAAGTGAGGGATTATGGTATTATATATGGTATTATAGATAAGATAATATTATTATAGTATTATTGTCAATTGGGTACTCCTTGCTGAGGAAGCAGGAGTGCTGCATATGAGATAGCTATCATCTTCTACACCTGTTGCAAATCTTCAGTATCAGTACTGCATATATTTTAACATCTCTAAGAGCTCATTTTAAATTTCTCATATGTTGTGGAGTGTTTACATGTGAGTGTGTGAGACGCACAATTGAGTGTGAAGTGAGTGTGGAGTTCTGATCTGTGGTTCTGCTCTCCTGCAAAGGAAGCAGCTGGAGACCAATGAAGCGAGTGATCACTGCTATGCGTTGTGTGCTTTATGTCATAAGTATACTTTGAATTGTTTGATGTATAACAGAGTACCAGCGGAACTGAGAGGGATAGCTTACCAGGGGACATTCTTCCTCCATAGACATGAGCCAGAGGGAGACCGAGCTCAAAATGTTGAAAGACTTGCAAATTGTTTAGAAGCCCTCTTTGTCTTGATCCTAGGAATGCACCTACTAAGCCTTTTAATTCCAAACATCCATTGAGCCGGCAAATGGGTATATTTACCTTGGACCTTTGGAATGGAAGGCTGCACAGGATGAAATTTTAAAATACCTAGCATAGAAGAAGGAAAAAAAAAAGGAGAAAAAAAAACGGGAGAGAGCTGCTGAGAGTGCCCTTCCCTTTTCCCCCCTTCCTGGTATGCGAGTTATACAAGTTAGGTGCTGTGTGAGTGAGTTAACCCTTCCCCTCCCAGAATGTGAGTTAAGTGCTCTGTGTGACAGAAAAGAATAATTTGAACATGTAAAAGCAGAAGGTTTGAATGGACAGGAGGCCCAGAATTCTGCAGGCTGCGGGAATGGATCAGATTTGGTCTTCAGACTACCATAAGGTTTTATTGTGCTATTCAGCTAGGTTGGGATCACTCTATTGTCCTGAGTGTCTGTAATCTGTAGATGGGAATTGTTGTTGCCAGTCTTGTGGGAAGTCCCTGAGAACTTAGAGACAGGACATTTGTAAGTGTTTAGATGGTTTGTGGAAGTTAGAGAAAGGTAGAGTCGGAAGGTAGTATAATGGGGGCAAAACCGAGCAAGAATTTCCTCCGGCAAGCCCCTTAGGACAGCACTGCAAGGAATTGGTGGGGGGAGCTGGAGGCTCCATGAGTAAGAAGAGGATTGCAGTACTGTTTTGCAACTAATGTTGTTTTTAAGGAGAGAGGGAAAGTGGAATGAAGTGTTTTTCACCCTCCGAAACCATCCGGAGTGGCAAAGGGACAGTGGGATTTTGCGGCCGCAGGACCCTATGGTACCTGCCGTTGAGTGGGAAAATAAGAAAGAATTTAAAGGTAAACTGAGGTGGTGTTGCGTGACATGCAGTATTGAGCAAGGGTGCACTAGAATATCTAAAAGTCACCAGACACCAGAACAAGATTTACCTGATTTGCTTAAGCCTCCCTCTTGATCACAGGAATGGGATACGGGCTCAGATGGAAAGGTTTGCTTTGACAGTTTTACAGGCACCTCTCCGGGAAGATCGAGACGAAAAAAAAAGAAAAGAAAAAAACAAACAAACAAAAACAAACAAACAAAAAAAAAACCCCAAACCCAAACCAAAACTAATTTTAAAACTGTAGGGGATTTGGAAAGAATATTTTCCCCTGCAAGACCCAATGTGGGTATATTAGGAGTGAATCCAGAAGGGAATGAAAAGGGCCATTCCCAAACAAGTAAACAAGGTCCCCCGAGTCCATCATCTGAATTCCTAAATTGACTGAGGGATATAATGGATCCACACTGCTGGATCCTGAGTCAAGGGTAGGAATACAACAACTAGGTTTTTGGTTTTAGGCTACTCTGAAAGAGGAATAGTGGCTCACATGAAGGAAGGCTGACGGGGACCTGGGGAATCCACCCCCAATTCGGAATTGGAGAGGGGAAATGAGTTGGCGAACAGAGAGGCAAAACTGGCAGCCAAAGGCGAGGTAAAAGCAGAAGGTGCTTTGATCCCTGACAGGCGAATCTCCATAGAAGGTAAGCCAGAATATACCAAGGAAGATCAGATAATCAGAAGCTTATCAAAGACCTGGAATGGTCATATAGTAAAGAGGAGTGGGTCCTCACTCCACAAGGGAAACTAATCATTCCCCTTATTTAACATGGCCTTTGATGAGGGAAGAACACAGGAAGAGACATGGGGCGGGCAGAAGCTTTATATAAACACCTAATTAAAAGGATTGCAGCTAGAAATTTGTACACCATTGTGAGATAAGTGACTCAGCAGTGTGACCTTTGCCTCCAAATAATAATTTTAAAGCTAAGTGAGTTTCAAATACAAATGCAAATCAAACACCTAGCTTTCTCTCATAGCAGATCTCTCATATGTAATGATGCTATGATACAATATGGTCGACATTATCACAAAACACTTCCAGAATAACATTTGACCAGTAATCCAAAGAGAATATATTGTGGAAGAAGAGGATTTCTATTTTCTTCTACGTTTTCATATTGTACGATTGTAGCCTTTAAAATAGAGACTTCTTTTGTCTTTTAATCTCAAAGTACTGCTTTCTTCATATGCCTTTGCACCATTTCTGGATACAATAGAGCCTATCATATGTAGGTCTAGAGGTGAGGACTAATCTTCTAGATGCTACTGTAAGAAAAGAAAGTAAAAGAAACACCAACTAGATTTTTCTAGTTCTCATTCTTTTTCATGCTCCCTCTACTCACCTGCGATTAAAAAACAAAACCACCAACAATTTACAAAACCCCACAGCCCAAAATAAGAACCAAAAACCCCCTAGGGTTTGACAGTAAAGAGAAAAAAAATCTATTTTAAGAGCCTGGAGTCTTAAGCCAGAAAGGACCCTGACCATTATTTTCCATTCCAGTTACTGAAAACAGCAACTAAAGAACAACTCTGAATATGCCATATTCTTGTTAGTGCATCTTTGGTCACTGGAACTGGTATCTTGCCTAGATTAAAACTAGGATTTCAGATTCCATTGAGCAACATTACCCATTTTTAAAAGAAAAAGTGTAGGCATAAGCGTACGTCAGTGAGGTTTAAACCAGCTATGCCAGTGATGAATCCATGTGGGCATAAAAGATACCACTTCCACGCGTATGCCAAGGCAAGCGGCCGATGCCTTGGCATACCTGTGGTATCAGCAGCAAGCACAGAGCAAGCAGCCGATGCTTTCATGCTCGCTAGCTTGAGACCTTGGAATCGTTAGTGCAAGACCTGTGGGATAGTAAGAAAAGAATGTGTAAGAAGAACAAGCAAACAAGGAAAACATGAAGATAAGGGGCACATCTGTAGCAAGTACAGTTATGCTTAATTGCTGTAGCTGTGGGAACCTTAGAAGTGGAAATTTACTGGAGTAGCTGCTAACGAGGCAGATAAGGGTATATAAAACCTTGCTTGTACACAATAAAGCGATTTTGTTTTCACCCTGAGTGGAGTCGGTGCCATTCAATTGCCACAAATCCGTGCCTCTCGGTTACTTTGTTTTCTCATAGGAGCTATCATAAATGTTTAATCTGCACTAAAATACTATCAGTAACCTACTGATAAGAGCATATCATTTCCTACCACACCTGCATATTCTGAGCAACTGTTAAGAGAACATGTTTACTCTACCTTGTGTCTACCTTGTGTCACGGCCAACTTTAAAAGCAAGTGAGTTCCTTTTCCCAGCATGGTGCTAGAGCAATTCAAAATCACTCAGAGGTAGAGGTGTACACTATATCTTTCACTAAATAAGATGCATGACTGTAAAACACTGGATTCAAACCATTACACTGGATTCAAACGATCAAACAACCCACACAGGACAGAGCACAGACAGGAAAAGCCTCAGCCACAAAAGTGACTGAAACGGCCCGTCGGTGGCAATGCTTCACAACAGTGTAACAACCTGCTTAACTGAGCTCAAACAGCACCAAAAGTCCTAATGTTTCCCGGAGTCAAACCCAAAATCAAAACAATACTGCCCGCTACTGGCCGATGCAGCTGCACATGTTGCAAAGAGAAAAGGAGAAAAGAAGAAAAAGGAGAAAAGATAGAAAAGGATAAGAGAGTTACAAGAGACAAATAGTTGCAAGAGATGAGAGTCACCACCTTAGGAGCTCCACATGCCTTTGTTCAGCAGGTCCAGAAGATGGTGGGTGTCCACACACAACACATAAACACAAGACAAGACAAACAGAGAGGGACAAACAACAGAGAGACAAGACAAAACAGACAAACAGAGACAACAGAGAGGGAGCAGGGAGAGAGGGAAAAACAGACAAACAGAGAGAGACAAGACAGACAAACAGAGACACAGAGATGAAACAGAGAGAGTTGTTGCAGAGAGCATTGCAGGCCTTCGCGGGGATTTTTAAACTCTCTGTCCCCACCCCTCACCTGATCAGGTGGGGGGGACAGGTAACAGGCTCAGGCATGTCCCTCCTCCCTAGACAAGTCCAGACATGGTCTCCAGCACTTCTGGCCTTGCTACTGAGGCTGGGGGCAATCACCTGCTTTGAGCCATTCAACTCATGCCAGGCTGGGTCCACACACGCCAGTAAGATATGCATTTATTATGTCTCCTTTTTAACAACATCATAATATAAACCCAAGAAATTATCAGAGCTTGCTACAGTCCCAATGTACCCAGTTACTGAAAGAAGTCACCTGCTAATGATAAGGCTTTCTGTGTAAAAAGCAAAAGTTCTGTAAATATCAAAACTGCAACTGAAGCCCAACTGGCAACAAAACAGTGCTTCATTAGCTACAAAATCTTTATTCCTGGAAGTCTATTAGCCTTCTGTTTTACTAAATAAGAATTTAATTATGATTCCCCATTCTATCTGTATGCTCCAGCAACCCAGGACCAGTTTTAATTACCTCTAAGAAAGGGGGCAGAATTTTAAACAAATCACAGAATCACCAGGTTGGAAAGGACCCACTGGATCATCGAGTCCAACCATTCCTAACACTCCCTAAACCATGTCCCTCAGCACTTCATCCACCCGTTCCTTAAACACCTCCAGGGAAGGTGACTCAACCACCTCCCTGAGCAGCCTGTTCCAGTGCCCAATGACTCTTTCTGTGAAGAATTTTTTTCTGATATCCAACCTGAACCTCCCCTGGCGGAGCTTCAGGCCACTCCCTCTTGTCCTGTCCCCTGTCACTTGGGAGAAGAGGCCAGCTCCCTCCTCTCCACAACCTCCTTTTAGGTAGTTGTAGAGAGTAATAAGGTCTCCCCTCAGCCTCCTCTTCTCCAGGCTAAACACCCCTCTCCAGCCACTCTTCCCCCAGTCTGTAGCACTGCATAGGGTTGTTGTGCCCCAAGTGCAGGACCCGGCATTTGGTCTTGTTAAACCTCATGCCATTGGTCTCGGCCCAGCAGTCCAGCCTGTTCAGATCCCTTTGCAGAGCCTCCCTACCCTCCAGCAGATCCACACTTCCTCCCAGCTTAGTGTCATCTGCAAAATAAACTCGTGGTGAGACAGGTGCTTTATATACAGTGAGAGTATCTGGCTACTGCATGGATAAGATACAGGAAATACCAAATGAATCCACTGCAGAGGAGGAAGCAAGCTTCACTAGTTTTGGTATTATGGAAACACCTGTTATAGAATGAGAACAAAAGTTACAGAAGTCACATTCAAAAGAGATTCAATAATGCATTCTTTGTTTTAAGTTCTCCATCCAGTGCATACTTGTAGTTTCACCATCTCACTTGCATTGTTCTTGCATACAAAGTCTTTATGAAACATCAGTCTGGATTACATACTTTCCACCACACCATATGATGATTTGGGTTTGCCTGCAGCATAGCAAAAACTTCCAACATAAGGTTCAAAATACTATGTTACCAGGTTTGAAGCAGAAAATCCATGCTGACAGAGCAACTTCAACATTGGTCTTGGCACCCGAGTTGTAATGAAATCCTATGGAAAGTTCCTTCTTCTTCTTCCAAGAATCAGGTTTTTATATTTTACTGACACTACAAAATCTTTAAATTGGTTTATTCTAGCTCAGAGTATTGTGTAAGCTCCAAACAAGTTAGAATTTAACACTTAAAGAGGAACTGTAAATTGATTTCATAGCCATATGGCACAGAGTTTATTTTGCAACTGATTCAGGTTCTTCCTCTAGCAAGAAATTAAGAAGTCTGAGTTTCACTACGAGCATTTCATTCTATACCATAAACTGTTTGAATGACATCTTGCGGTGCTATTCAGTATTGTCATTCTCTTCCATTATACTAATATTTACACTTATTGTCAATTCACAACAACAACACAGAATTAACTATTATTTCACCCATTGATCCAGCCTGTCCACATCCCCATCTGTAGAGCCTTCCTGTCCTCAAGCAGATTAAAACTCCTGCCCAACTTGGCATCATCTGAAAACTTACTGAAGGTGTACTCGATCCCCTCATCCAGATCATTGATAAAGACATTGAATGGAACTGGCCTCAGTATTGAGCCCTGGACAACACTGCTTGTGACCGGCCTCCAACTGGAGGACCTCCAACTCCATTCACCACAACAGTTTGGGCCTGGCTCCAGCTAGTTTTTTACCCAGCGAAGAGTATGCCCATCTAAGCCATGAGCAGTCAGTTTCTCCAGGAGAATGCAATGGCAAATAGTGTTAAAGACTTTACTAATGTCTAGACAGACAACATCCACAGCCTTTCCCATATCTACTAAGCAAGTCACATTGTCATAGAAGGAGATCATGTTGGTCAAGCAGGACCTGCCTTTCCTAAACCCATGCTGACTGGGCCTGATCACCTGGTTGTCCTCTATGTGCCATGTGATGGCACTCAAGACGATCTGCTCTATAACCTTCCCTGGCACCAAGGTCAGACAAGCCCATAGTTCCCCGGATCATCCTTCCAGACCTTCTTGTAGATGGTCATCACATTTGCTGGCCTCCAGTCAACTAGGAGCTCCCCAAGTAGCCAGGATGTCTGATCAATGATGGAAAGTGGCTTGGTGAGCACTTCTGCCAGTTCCTTCAGTACTCTTGGGTATATCCCATCCAGATCCATAGACTTGTGCATGTCTAAATGGTGTAACAGGTCGCTATTTTCCCTTGGATTATGTGGGCTCTGTTCTGCTTCCCGGCCCTGTCTTCCAGCTCAGGAGGCTGGGTACCCAGAGAACAACTGATCTGACTATTAAAGACTGAGGTAAAGAAGGCATTAAGTACCTCAGCCTTTTCCTCATCCTTTGTTCTCTATCCGCCTCCGCATTCAATAACATCTGGAGATTCTCCTTAGCCTCCTTTTGCTGATAACGTATTTTTTATTGTCATTTACTGCAGCAGCCAGATTAAGTTCAAGTTGGGCTTTGACCCTTGTAATTTTCTCCTTGCATGACCTCTCAACATCTTTGTAATCCTCCCGAGTTGCCTGTCCCTTCTTCCAAAAGTCAGAATCTCTTTTTTTTTTTTTTCCTCTGAGTTCCAGCCAAAGCTCTCTGTTCAGCCTGGCTGGTCGTCTTACCCGCAGGCTTGTCTTTTGGTACATGGGGAATGGCTTTAAGATTTCCTTCTTGAAGTATGTTCAGCTTTCCTGGACTCTTTTGTCCAAGGGCAAATGACTGTCTTCCAAGGGACTCTGTCATATATATATATATATATATCACACTAATTTACATATATGCCTACGACATTTCAGAAATATTGTTTAAGAGCAACAGTGTACTGTTGTTCATTTCCTAGTAGGTTCCCAAGAGTCTTTAAATGCCAAAGGAATTCTAGGTTTCTCAAAGTAAGAAAACTACCGGCATGGAGGGTGGGCTTGTGTGTGTGGATATGGACAAGGACAGTCTTCAGAAAAGCGGAACTGAAAAAATATGGAATTTTTGCAAGTGTCAGTCTTGCATTGTAACAGTGTTACAGAATTGTATTTTCAGTGCCAGTCATGATGAAGTCATAGGTGTCAAAGGAAAGCATTCAGAAACTACAATAAAGGACTACAATTACAGCATTTGCCTTTCTGAGGAAATAAAAGCCTCCAAAAAAAAATTTTATGACTATATTACAGAGAATTACAGCAAATCAACAGTTCATTGCTTGCATCCTCATGTATGCCAAATGCATGGCAATAAGAACACATTCACTGTGTGTCACTTCCCATCATATCTGACTGATTTCAGCTGGAAAAGTGGTCTGCAACAGCATGTTCGTGTTCATATACTGCATTTAGTTCCTATCCTGGTACTGACTACAGGGGTCAGATTTTATCTTTGTAGAGTCATGAGTTCATCCAAACTATTCATCTTTGCTGGCTTCTACATCCTACCAAAACTGGCATATCACTGTATTAGTGGGAACAGTGTCATTATAACAGATAGGGAAAACAAGCAGATGTGCCAATGAGCTTTTGGATGCATCGAGTCTGAATGTTAGGGCTGGACTCTCCTCCAAGAATTTCAGAAATGGCAATCTGCATACAAGCTTTCCATAGCTGGTTGAACAGGATATGTCACAAGGCAAAACTAGACCAACTTAAGACTCCAAGGACAACACTGGTAGCTGTTGAAAGCAACTCTCAGGTGGATCCCATCCTGGCAAGGCAGTAGGGAATCCTCTGCTTCTTGCGGAGCCTCTATCTGCTGCCTTGGCCACAGGTGGGGATATTGGATACAACACACAAGTCAGCAAAGGGGCATCCATGCTAGAGCATCAAAAATTAACTGAAAGAGAACAAAAAGGAGAGTATGCAACGGAATAGCAGGGGAAAAGAAACATAATTCATCTGGCAAACTGAGGAGGCCTATCAGCTGCTGTCTCACAAAGCTAAGCATCATGACAGTGGCTTCACCTTGTGATTTACTTTGGCGTGGCAGAAAAATAAACACACAAGTCAAGCTTTCTAAGCATGGATGCTCTCTTTGTGCAGAAACATCAAATTGAAGAACAGGTGATTGATTTTCTAATGTACAAAAGAGACAACTCTTGGCAGCCGTAAGGGGCAGGTATCCCTACAGAGATGAAATTGAATGCTGCCCAAGCAGATGGAACAGCATGGAGAAAGGTATTAAGTACCTGAGAGAACTGGCTGTGCGAACTTTGATCTATAGCACATGGTGTTCAGTTATAGACCCTGATGAATTACCATGTCACCAAGCTCTGTTGCAGAAGTTTGTGCAGAGTGCCCCACCAACGTATGCCCACACATTGTCAACAATGGGGAGAAACTAATTGTAGTGGAAGTCGAAGTGAGCCTAACCATGAATAAATGGGAAAAGCGCCCTATTGTAACTGGACCTAATGCACTGTGCATCCTTGGCATAGATGATCTTAAAGGAGGGTACTTTAAAGCCCCAAAGGGTATAAGTGGACCTTTGGTATAGCAACTGTAGAGACTGAGAATATTAAACAGCTGTCTACCTTGCCTGGCCTGTCAAAGGACCCTTCTGCTGTGGGACTGCTGAAAGCTGAAGACCAACAGGTGCCAATTGCTAACACCACGGTGCATCAATAGCAGTATCTTACCAACCGAGACTCTGATTCCTATACACAAGCTGATCCATCAACTGGAGAACCAAGGAGTGATCAGCAAAACTCGTTCACCCTTTAACAGTCCTATAGGGACAGTGCAAAATGCTAATGATGAACGGAGATTAACAGTGGATCATCATGGTCTGAATGAGGTCACACCACTGCTTAGTGCTGTTGTACCAGAGATGTTAGAACTGCAATAGGAACTGGAATCAAAGGCAGTTGGGTGGTCTGCCACAACTGATATTGCTAATGCCTTTTTCTCTATTCCTTTAGCAGCAGAGTGCAGGCCACAGTTCACTTTTTCCTGGAGTGGCGTCCAGTACACCTGGAATCGACTGCCCCAGGGGTGGAAAACACAGCCCTACCATTTGCCATGGACTGATGCAGACTGCACTGGAGAAGGGTGGAGCTCCAGAACACCTGCAATGCATCGATGACATCATTGTATGGGGTAACACAGCAGAGGAAGTTTGTGAGAAAAGAATCCCAATGCTTTTGACAGCCAGTTTTGCTATAAAGAGAAGCAAGGTCAAGGGACCAGTTGCTAGGAATTAAATGGCAAGATGGACGTCACTAAATCCCATTAGATGGAATCAACAAAATAGCAGCTATGTCTCCACCAACTAACAAAAATGAAATACAAGGCTTCCTAGGCATTGTGGGTTTCTGGAGAATGCACAGTCCTGGATACAGTCAGGTTGTGAGACCTCTCTAGGAAATGACTTGAAAGAAGAACAGTTTTAACTGGGGCCCTGAGCAAGGACAAGCCTTTGAACAAATTAAACAAGAGATTGTGCATGCAGTAGCTATGGGGCCAGTTCAAACAGGACAAGACATCAAAAAGGTGCTCTACACCACAGCTGGAGACAACGGTCCTACTTGGAGTCTTTGGCAGAAAGCACTAGAGGAGACACAAGGTCGATTCCTAGGATACTGGAGTCAAGTGTACAAAGACTCCGATGCCAACTATACTCCAAGTGAAAAAGAAATCTAAGCAGTGTATGAAGGAGTTAGATCTGCTTCAGAAGTGATTGGGACTGAAGCACAGCTCTTCCTAGGCCCCCAACTACCAGTACTGGGCTGGTAAAGTTCCTTCGACTCATCATGCCACCGAGGCTACATGGAGTAAGTGGATTGCATTAATAACTGTGAGCCCATGTAGGAAGCTCTAATCTTCCAGGAATCTTAGAAGTGATCATGGACTGGCCTGAAGGCAAAGACTTCAGAATGCCACGTGGTGACACGTGCTGAAGAAGCCCCACCATATAATCAGCTACCAGAAAATGAGAAACAGTATGCTGTGTTCACTGATGGATCCTGCTGTCTTGTAGGAAATCACCAAAGATGGAAAGCTGCTGTATGGAGTCCTACACAACGAACCGCAGAGACAACTGAAGGAAAAGGTGATTCAAGCCAATTTGCAGAAGTAAAAGCCATCCAGGTGGCTTTAGACATTGCAGAAAGAGAGAAGTGGCCAGTTCTTTCTCTCTGTACTGACTCATGGATGGTAGCAAATGCTCTGTGGGGGTGGTTAAAGCAACAGAAACGAAACAGCTGGCAGTGCAGAGGTAAACCCATTTGGGCTGCCACATTGTGGTGAGATATTACTGCCAGCTAGAGAAACTAGTCATCATGTGGATGCTGAGCATACCCAAGAGCCAAGCCACTGAGGAACATCAAAACAATCATCAAGCGGACAAGGCTGCTAAAGCGTTCCAAACAGATTTGGACTGGCAACATAAAGGTGAACTATTTCTAGCTTACTTAAATGGTGTTTAAGCATATTTTGAAAGGAAAGGAGTTCATTATGAAGAACATAAACTGGAATTCTTATTAGCATGGTTAAGGAGTAAGAATGTACCCGTGGAATCACCATGTGGTTTTTGACATTGAGACTTGGAAGGAGGCTGGTGAATTACTGTTTGAACATGCCACAAAGGAAGATTTAAATGCTTCCCGTGTGTTAACAACATGGCGATTGCTATATGAAACACTGAAAGATTTTAAAGCACAACAAGATCTAGCAGAGGCTAGTGCCTTAAATAATCCTAACCCTCCTGGTCCGTTAGTGAAGGACCTAAAGGCGACTTCTAAAAGGACTTCAAGAAAAATAAAAATAAGGATCACCATTTTGGAGTGATTCTGAGGATGAGGAAGCTGTTAAGAAACAATCATATCCAGCTACAGACAGGACTTATAAGATGCCTGCTGAACTTGCGAGCAAATCTGTGCCACGGGGTAAAGGTGAAAGATTAACTGTAGTACAATCCTCTGCCTCACCTCTTTCCGATGTAACACCTCCACTGAATGCCACTAATCCGCTCCTCTGTCCTCCACTACCTGTCCTCTACTTGGTGCCTATCTGCCCCTGTGCATGTTGCATTCTTCAATGACTTTGCTTTTGAAAGCCTTGTATTCAGCCCATGGTGTGGGGGGAGCACCCAGTCCCATTTTTGCATTTAGTTTTATTTCCACCTGACTACAGTCACTCAAGCTTCACAATGCTTAAATAAGTTTGAGGACATCTACCTTCCATGGGACATCTGTTGCAGTATATATGCTAAGCATTGATAGTACATAAGTTAATTTCTTCATTGTCATCCAAGTTCTTCAATGTAACACCGCTAACAAAACAAAACAATCCTGGAGGTATTTAAAAGATGGGTAGATCAATTCTTAGGGATCTAGTTTAGTAGTGGACAGGTACGGTTGGGCTTGATGATCTCAAAGATCTTTTCCAACTTAGTGATTCTATGATTCTCTGAACCCTGAGTGGAGCCCGCCTGGACCCCAAGGAACGGGGCCTGCAGCCACTTGGCTCAGCCCAGCCTTCTTACTTCTTGGTGTCACTGCTGAAGAGCCTGAAGACCATGGGAAGCAAAGAAGTCAGGGTGGTCTCCTCCTGCTCTCTGTAGCTGAGCCCGTAGTCAGACATGCAACCACTACTCCCCACCCACTCTGTCAAACTTACTGGCACATTACCCTCAGGCACTCCACCCAGAAGCAAGCAGCCACGTGCCAGCATGGTGGGCAGGACACCTGGCGAGAGGCAGAGCCAGCAGGCCTCAGGGGAACTCACCCTGCCCTGGAGTGCTGCCGTTGCTACAGCAATGCACTCTGGTGGTGATGCAAGAGGGGCATTTATGCATTATATGGATCAATACATATGCATTTTCATCAAAACTCACATATGCATTTTATGGAAAAAAATTTCACGTTATTCAACAAACTAATTTTGTAATTCAAGTAAACATTAACTTTGCTCATTTTTCTGAAGCATTTACAGAAGATATTTTACAATGTTTTTTGAAAAGTTAATTATGTTCATTTTGTGGTTTTCAACTGAGCTGGGCTGCCATATGCTTATTTGGTGCCCTCTTGCGACTCAGATTATTAATATGCTATTTATTATGAAAAATTCAGGAGATGCATCAGTGAGGAAAGTAATTTTTTAATAGACTTCAAGCTCTGTATAACAGACATGTCAAGATATTAAATGCTTTGATCATATTTTCTGTGGGAGTTGGACTCAATGATCCTTATAGGTCCCTTCCAACTTGAGATATTGTATGATTCTCTAATTGTATATTGATGATAGTTTCTGACATACCTAAAATGTGCTGGTATTGCAGATCCTACACAGATGTGTAAGAGTTTTGACTTTTTTTTTTTTTTTTTTTTTTTTGTAAATGTCATTGATGAAAGATAAGTAATGATACTATAAAAATTTCTGAACATTAAGATTTTTCATTCTGTACTGATTTAGAAACCTGATATATAATCAGTTAGTTTAAAATTAAACACTGAGAATTCATTCCCTAACCTGGAATAATGGGTTTTTCAGTCTGAGACATTAACTTAGCTGCTAGTATTCTTGATCAGTTCAGGAAAACTTTTACACATGTGAGAAAACTAGTGGATTTGAAAAACTTTGATCTGCCTCTTTCCAACTGAATGCAGATTTTGGACTGTAATAGAAGCAAACCAGTGTTCTTTCAAAATTACCTGTTCTTCATTCTTTCTTAGCAGTACTGGCTACCATATTACCCACAGCAGCTCCTCTCATATGCACTGTTGAAACCAGCAGATGCCAAATTCTCTTTTCTTCCTACAGCTCTTCTAGAAGCTCTAAGATTACACAATATATGTCGTCTGGATTCATCAATTAATATTCCTTCCAATAGTTACAAATATTTTGGTTAAATAAAATAGGAAAAGTAGAAAGGAAAAAGCAAAAACATAGAGCACAGAAGAGACAAGGTTTGAAAAAGAAAACAATTCTTCAGTTCTATGAGTTTTTGCAATTTATTCAAGCATAAACAGCCTGGAGAAGAGAATGCTCTGAGGGCACCTTATTGCAGCCTTTCAATATATAAAGAGAGTTTATAAGAAAGATGAAGAGAGACCTTTTTATCAAGGCCTGTAGTGTCAGGAAAAGTGAAAATGGTTTTAAACTAAAAGAGAGTAGGTATAGATTTGACATAAGGAAGAAATTTTTTACGCTAAAGGTAATGAAACACTGGCACAGGTTGCCCAGAGAGGTGGTGGATGCCCCATGCCTGGAAACATTCAAGGTCAGGTTGGACAGGGGTCTCAGATACCTCATTGAGTTGAAGATGTCCCTGCCCATGGCAGGGGCGTTGGACTAGATGATCCTTAAAGGTCCCTTCCAACTCAAACTATTCTATGTTTCTATGAAAATAAATATTACTAGAATTAGAACTTTCATGTCTATATGAAATTATAATTTACTTTTAGATAGAGAATATCTTGGAATTAAAAACATTAAGATTACATTCAAAAATATTACAGAAATATGAAAATCTCCAAATATAAATAAAATCAATAGAAAAGGTACTCTTATACTCTTGTTCTGGTATCATATCTAGTGTGATTAATGTTAGTTAAAATGCATTTAAGATCCAAGGTGAATTAGTCTTCAAAACTTTCACTATAATTAAAAAGTGTATTTGTTCATACTTTATTATTTAATCTTCTCAGATATTTAAATATCATACTATCAAATACTATATCAAAGTATGAAACCTTAATTAACTTGTAACAAATCCCCAGTCATACATAATGCTCACAAAACTCAAGCAATGATAATAAATGCTCAAAACAATGTTCAAATGTTTACTGAACTTTATCCTAATTTTAAAAAATACATACTCCTATAGAAGTAGAAAATGTATTGTATCTCAGAGGATTTTTCTTAGCTAGGAGAAAGATTTCAGAGTGTGGCGGGTTCACTCAAATATCCCAGACAACCACAACTCTCTAATGCAGTTGCAAGTTACAGATCGTGTCTTGATCTACTTTGTTCTCATCAGTTCTAGGTTTCCCCCTAGATCTATTTGCAATATCAAATATAGACATGGGTTTGCAAGCTCATATGCTTTTCTTAATCTAGACAAACACAAGGTCTAGCTAAATTATAAGAAAATATTTTATTTAAGTGTTTTAAGTAATGCAGCTTAAATAACTTGTAAAAACCTTGTACTTACATAAACAATTTATACTGTAATATATCTCACTGGGTAAGGTTACTGGGTTGAGGTCAGCTCCAGACTTCTTTAGGGTTTTGCCTCAATTGACAGATTAAAACAGAGGTTATTATTTATTATGATTTCAGAGTTTGCTAGTTAAAGTTTGTAAGCTAGCAAATTTATTTAAAGACTTTTTAAAGCTGGTTTGGAATAAAGGCTTTAATAAAGAAGTACGTGTACATGTTTTATGTGTTTATTATAACATCCCTCCTTCTTTATTGTGCTCTCTCCTAGCCATTATCTAGAAACTCCACTGAGTTAGGTTGTCTTTGAAATACATGCCTTGACAGTTGGAAATGGGTCTTCCTGGGTTCTGAGTTTGAAAAGAAAATCAGGCTGCACTTACTAAGGACTCCAACTTTCCTGTTTCTTGTGTACCTGCGCATCCTCCATGCTTTACCTTCAAACTGTACTAAAACAGATAATCCACACTTGTGTTTGCTTTCTACTAGTACTACAACTGGGTCATTTGGCAGAAATAAATGGAATGGCAGGATGATTAGAATTTCTTAGAGTGTGTTCCAGTCAGTGTCCAGAAATATACATCTGTCCTAATGAACTTCTATTCAGCTCTTGATTTTTGAATTCAGTTTACTGCTAAGTAAACAACAATTGCAATACATGCAGCAATTAAAAGAGAAACTAGGTAATTTTGAGCAAATGGTCCATAAGCACAGAGAAGGCTAGATGTAAGCATATTGTGATTTCCTTGGCTTGGGGTTAACTATGCATCAGTTCTGCTGTAGATTACAGCAGTATGGGAAAAGGTTTTATGAATGAACATAGCATTCAATTTTTTTTTTTGTCTTGGAAATAACACTGGATAGAAAGATGGTAAGTTTAGACAAGGAAAAAAACTGTAAAAAGAAAAAGTACTGACTGTTTCTCCACCAAGCTGTCCCCACCCTCCTCCCACAGCACCTGAAGCAGCTGCTATCTCCATCACATGCCTGAATAATTCACAGCCGCCACAGGATAGTCCTTTGCCATGAAAATGCTCTAACAACCAAAGACTATTACCTGTTAAAAAATCAATACAAATCTTATTTTATAATACATGTGCATATTTTAAGTGTTGTATGTGTTCGGTACTGTGTATAGTTTAAATATTCATACCATCGTGCTGTTCTTATTGACTGATCGTAAACAACATTGTATGGGTATATTAAGCTAGCTTTCAAAAGAGTGATTCTGTGTGTGTGTGTGTGTGTGTGTGTGTGTGTGTGTGTTTAAAGTGCTTTAAATGTTTGTAAGATTTGCAAGTTGGGTTTTGGTTATAGGGGTTTGGGCCTCTGCTTGCTTTGATTAATCTTAAAAATGCAACTCTGGGACCTTTCAATCTCAAACGTCCACTAAGCCAGCAAACAGGTAGATTTACCTGGGACCTTTGGAGTGAAAGGCTGCAGAGAACAAAATTTTAAAATACCTAGAAAAAAAGAAAGGAGAGAGAGAGAGAGAGAGAGAAAAGAAAATGGAAAAAATAGAAAAAAAAAGAAAGAAAAATTAGAAAATACAGAAAGAAAAACAGAAAAGAAAATGGAAAAAGAAAAAACAGAAAAGAAAACGGAAAAAGAAAAAAAACAGAATATAGAAAAATAGAAAAAAGAACATAGAAAATAGAAAAAGAAAATGGAAAATAGAAAACAAAAAAAAAGGAAAAGACCCAGCCCTGTGTCTGTGTGTGAGTTCCCTCCCCTTCCTCCCCCTCTTCTCCTGATTTTTTTTTTTTTGAATGTGAAGATTTTTTTTTCTTTCAGCTTGGGAGTCCTTCTCTGTCTAGGGGAGTAACAATTGGTTTATATTCCTTTCCCACCTGTGTATATCACCCAAAGCAGTTATGTTGCTCAATTAATACCATTTCAAAGAATGTATTAGAGAAAATAGGCCTTCAAATTGCACCTGAAAAAATTCAAACCTGGAAATATCTTGAGTGGAAAATTTTGAATGCCACAATTGAGCCTCAGCAAGACAAATTGCAAACAGTAGTTAAAACGATTTGCAAAAGCTCCTAGGAACAATCGAGCTAAACCTTATTTGGGTATTACTAATGCAGAACTAAGTCCATTATTTGATCTTCTTAAGGGGGACATGGCTTTAACAGCACCTCGTACTCTTAAGAGTGAAGCACAACAAACTTTGGGCAAAACTGAAAAAGCCATTACTCAGAGGAAAGCCCATAGACGACTTGATGGTCATCCAATATGTTTGGTTTTGTTACTCTGTGTCAGGCATTCAGTCTAATAGCACAATTAGTACCTTTTAAAAGTAAAGCTCCCCAAGCTGAAAACAAAGAAAGGGGGAGTGGAGGCTTTGGATCTACAGGACAAGAAAAACAGATAATGCGGGCATTAGAAATTTAAAAATCAAAACCACAATTAAAGGTGACATTGATATTAGAAAATCAAACAATTCAAATAACTATGTTGGTGGATACTGGTGTGGATGTCACCGTCATGTCAGAAAAAGACTGGCCTGAAGGATGGCCGTTGGTCAGTCCTCAAGGAACATTGTTAGGGGTCGGAGGAAACATGACAACGAAACAAAGCAAACAGATGTTGACATTTCAAACAGAGGAAGGATCCAAAGGCTTTGTAAGACCATATGTGGTTCCTATAACCATGAGTCTTTTGAGCAGAGATGTACTTGGACAGATGGGGTGTGTTTTGTCATCAAAAAAATCTTTAATAATGGCCACTGAAGGGCAGCCAATATTCAAGCTGAAATGGAAAACTAAGAAGCCAGTTTGGGTAGACCAGTAGCCATTGACCACGGAAAAGGTTGCCATTTTATAACAGCTGGTACAAGAACAACTGCAGGCTGGACACATCAAACCCCCTACCAGCCCTTGGAATGCACCAGTGTGAAAAATCAGGAAAATGGAGACTGTTACATGATTTGCAATGGATTAATGAAGTTATGGAAGACATGGGACCTTTACAACCAGGATTACCATCACCTACAATGATTTATAGAGACTGGAACATTTCAGTTATTGACTTAAAGGATTGTTTTTTTTACCATACCTATTGACCCCGGCGATAGTGAAAAAATTTGCCTTTTCGGTTCCGACAACAAACAGACAGGGACCATTGCAGGGATATCAATGGGTTGTGTTACCACAAGGGATGAAAAATGCGCCAACAATGTATCAACTTTATGTTGACCAAGCCTTACAAGGTTTTCGGAAAAAATATCCACAGCTATTAGTCTATCATTATATGGATAATATACTAGTGGTGGGGAAAGATAATTTGGAAAGGTATAAACAGGAATTATGTGACATGTTGCAAAAACATCAGTTGCAAATTGCACCAGAAAAGGTGCACCATGGATTTATTTGGGGTGGAAAATTTTGGATAAAACCATCAAACCACAAAGGGCATCATTTAGAATTAACATTCAAACACTTAACGAAGTGCAGATCTTGCTGGGTAATATCAATTGGATCAGGAATTTGATAGGGGTAGATAATCAAACGTTGTTACCTTTGTTTGAGTTGTTAAAATAAGATACGGATATACTAGCACCAAGGAAACTAATAAAGAAGCAGAACAAACGTTGGAAAAAATAGAAAATGCAATAAGCAACAGAGAAGCACATCGTGTAGTATATGGGTGGCCTCTCGATTTTTTGATCATCAATAATGCTTATCAGCCTGTTGGGTTAATAATGCAATGGGTTGAAACCAATTTGGACAAATTAAAAATTATAGAATGGCAGTTTTTATCTAATCAGCCATCAAAGATGATTGTGACAAGAATAGAAATTTTTGCACAGTTAATCATGAAAGGTCGAGATCGGATAGAGGAATTGAATGGGAAAGAGCCTGAAACAACAGTCATTCCAATGACAGAATGATATTTACAATGGAATATGCAGGACAGTTTAGAATTACAAGTGGCCTTGGCAAACTTTAGTGGACAAATTAAAATTCATCATTCAGGCCATCAGTTGATAACCATTTTGCAACAAGAATGTCTAGAGGAAAAATCTAAGTGTAGTACCACACCGATAAATGGGCTGACAGTTTTTATAGATGAGAGTGCAACACCTTATTGGCATTCCACATTCCCCAACTGGACAGGCAATTGTAGAACAAACGCATTGCACCATCAGAACTCTTTTGCAAAAACAAAAACAGGGGGAACAGGGAGAAACACTAGCAAATAGGTTAGCTAAGGTACGATATGTTATGAATTTATTACGATTGCCAGGAGATACTTTAATCCCTCCAATAGGGAAACATATGCAAACCATGTCAACAGGAATGAATGAACATAAAAGTCAAGTGAAAGTCATGATAAGAACTTGGGAAGGAAATTGGGAAGGTCCATTTCCATTGTTAACCTGGGGATGAGGATATGCTTGTGTAATGTATAATTGTACCTATAACATCACTCGAAAAGGTCAGAATATAAATGCTACTTTACCTGTGTATAGAAATGCTACAGCCTGGTATAGTTATACCTCTCCTTAAGTATCACGTTCTTTTTCTTTTCCAGTTGCTTTGCCTGTAGGAATTTTTTCTAATTTGTGGGGATAGAGTGTGAGGAGGAATTCTGTCAAAATTTAATGGTGGGCCATGTAGCCTTGGATGGCTTAACGCTACTAACACCCAATCTCACTATGATTTATAACAAGAAACGAAGTAAACTAAATAAATGATCTATCCATCAATCTGGGGCTGACTGTGAGAGTACAGTCACTTTTTTGGGGAACCTGGAGAAATTGTAGCTGCCTCAGCATTGGCTCCTGGGGTAGCAACTGCAGCAGCCTTGACAAAGCTGACAAATTTGGGATGTTGGTTGAGTAAGCAGACTAATGTTACTTCGATTGCTTTGAGTGGCTTGTTAACTGATGTTGATAGCGTTAGGCATGCTACATTACAAAACAGAGCTGCAATATACTTTTTAGTATTAGCGCAAGGACATGGGTGTGAAGATTTTGAGGAAATGTGTTGTATGAATTTATCAGATCATTCAATGTCAATTCATAAACAATTACAACAACTGAGAGATCTGACAAAACAACTTCAATATGATAATAAAGGTGATTGGTTACGGGATTTGTCAGGATAGGGATTGACAGGTTGGATACAGGAATTGTTGATTCGTGATGATATGTTGTTGTTAGTGATTTTCATTATCATAACAGTGGTCCCCTGTTTGTTACAATATGTACAAAGAATGATTCACAGAATCACAGAATCACAAGGTTGGAAAGGACCCATTGGATCATCGAGTCCAACCATTCCTAACACTCCCTAAACCATGTCCCTCAGCACTTCATCCACCCGTCCCTTAAACACCTCCAGGGAAGGCGACTCGACCACCTCCCTGGGCAACCTCCCTGGTGTTCCAGTACCCAATGACTCTTACTGTGAAGAATTTTTTTCTGATATCCAACCTGAACCTCCCCTGACGGAGCTTCAGGCCATTCCCTCTTGTCCTGTCCTCTGTCACTTGGGAGAAGAGGCCAGCTCCCTCCTCTCCACAACCTCCTTTCAGGTAGTTGTAGAGAGTAATAAGGTCTCCCCTCAGCCTCCTCTTCTCCAGGCTAAACAACCCCAGCTTTCTCAGCCGCTCCTCATACGACTTGTTCTCCAGCCCCTTCACCAGCTTCGTTGCTCTTCTCTGGACACGCTCCAGAGCCTCAACATCCTTCTTGTGGTGAGGGGTCCAGAACTGAACACAGTATTCAAGGTGCGGTCTCACCAGTGCCGAAAAACCAAATACAACAAGTAAATACAGTGATTGTCAAAAACAAAACGGGGAATTTTGGAAACATTCTTAGAAGCTGGAGGCCACAATGTTTGTAAAGGACCTTGAACAGCGAGATAAGAGAGTTGGAGGTAGGAATGAGAAGAATTGCCAGCACACCCGGAGTAGAAGAAAACTGCACCTAAGAAAATGTGAGTTATGATGATAATGTAGAAGAGCAGGTAAATATGTGCAGAGTCAGTCAACCAATTAAGTGTTTAGAATAGGCGCGTGAACAGTAGTAATTAACCAATAAGATTGTAAGCTTGAGAGTGTAGACAGTCAAGAAAACATATAAGTTTAGCCTTCTGATCAATAAAGGGCCTTTGATTTGCACTCAGAGCCCGTTATCTTCAGTCTCTTCACAGTAGTATAACGAGTTCCCTGACAAACACAGGCTTTGCCAATGTATCTCAAAAACACAAAGGTGGTGTTTGGTATGGAGACAAATATCTCAGGCCTTGATGATACTCCTTTCACAGATGAATCCTTGTTGTCCTCACACAATGCACACACTCACATTGATAGCTTGCCATTTATCATTTTCCTTTTGGGCCAATGCTCTGTGCTCCAAGAGATAAAGTATGGTTTATCCTGCACCTTTGGGATGGAGTTTAGGTGGAATTTGAGTGACTGAAGTCACTACATCAGGTCCTGCTGACTGGTGGAGAGGTGTGGTTTTGGGAGTGGTTTGGTGGTGGGAAGGAGGCGGTAGCCTTAGGTGTGGAGGTGTGTTTCTTCTTAGAAAATAATTAGGCTCTTCTCCTTGCAAGGGCCTCACTAATAAGCAGGAGGTGACTACGCCTACTTCTGGAAGTCTCATCCTCCACTTCAGATACTGATGTGGCCTTGATGCATTCCTTTCTGTAGAAAGCCTTGTAGTCAGCAAGGAGGGAAGGGGGACGGGGAAGCACTCAGTCCCATTTCTCCCCTCATTCAGCCCCATTCTCACATTTAGCTCCATTCCCACATTCAGCCTTATTCCCACAACTCCCCATAATGGAAATGTGCTACCTATTTTCTGAAAGAAAATTAAATGTTACATGTAAAACCTGTCATAAAAATCACAAAGGTAAAAAGTCAAGCACTCAAAAATTAGGCAGTGCCAGAATTACCTTTTTTTTTGTGTCCTTATGCTTTAACTACAATATTGATAAGTGGCAAATGTTTAATCTTGTGTATTGATCTACAGCAATTGTCTAAGCTTGTATATCCTATAGTGGTATGTGCCTTGAGGGATGTTTATCTAAAGGGGGACCCACTGTGCAAGATAAGATAAGGAAGTCTGGAATCCACACTGATGCAACAGCAGAAAAAGACTTTTTTTCTCAAAGTTTGGGCTTCACTCCCCTTGAGGTCTAAAGTTAACAACGAGGAAGACTTCTAGCCTTCATCTTTGAACCCCAGGAGGGGTCCTCATGACCACTCAAAAGACCAGACTGACTGTGCATGCAAACGGGGCGTGGATATATGTTAATGATTTCTTGCAAAAGAATGAATATGTAATACATTTTTGGGAGATGAAATGAATATGCATAGATCTGTAACATAAAAGATGCATGGTTTTCTTGCTTGGTGTGTGTGTTTTTGGAGGAGCAATTCCCCCATGTACCCAGTGCTGATAATAAAGAGAATACCTGCTTAATAACGACTATGTAGCTGTTATTGAGTTATTATCTCGGAATCCTTGCCCAGCTGCACCTAGCCTCTCACTTCGGTGAGGAGTGTTAGAAAGCATGGGGGCTTGGAAACTCCATTCTTTGAATCAATGTATAGTATGTATAGTATGATAAACTTCAGTGACATGATGACATGATCACATATTCTTTTAGACATGACCTTGTAGGCTAAAGCTGCTTGTAGGAGCAATAAGGACTATGTAGCTGTGCTTACTGTAGTCTTCTTTCCATTTCTTGCAGAACTTGAAAGACGTTTAGCAAATTCATTGGAAGGTTTGGAGTGAAACAATTATCTGAAAGTTAAGATAGTAGACTCTTGCCTTGGAGAAAACTTGTTTCTATCCTTGGTTAGATCATAGAACTACTATATAACACTAAATAAATTGCTTAAAGAAAACTTTTTGTTCAGTTACTGCTTTCCTTATTTTCTGAATGTCTTCTGTAAGTGTGTAGTGTTACTTGCAAATGTGTCAAGCTAAACTCTTGCAAATTATAGTCAGAGGAAAATATGCTTGATGATGTTAACAGAATCTAACGAAGTATTCTGAAATTTCTATTTCCCAAATTGGTCATTTGAAATTAGAGAATATTTTTCAGTTTATCTCATTGTGTCTCTGACTCTTTGCTATAAAAATGTGATAATACCATCCTTGTATCTTCAGTAGGTTTTATGGAGCTAAAATAGCTTAGCTATCAAGATAATAGGCACCCAAGAAAAGCCTATGAGGAAAAAATAATTGTGTGTGCAAACCTGGACTTGTGTAATGTGTAGTAAATAAAGATGTCATCACAGTCAACAATGAGAGTAAATAAAATATTAAATAGATATCATTAAGTGACAAGTACCAATTTTGTGCAATAAATAAGGCAAGGATCTTATTGAAACATGACCATATTGATTATGTGATTAACCACTGTTTTGTAATGTGTAAACATAAGAATGTTGAATTAAGGTAGCACAACTGGCTGTTAATCTGCCATTTTCTAATGTTTAGGTGTATGACTGCAACCTTCTTAGTGTTGTTTTTGTAGGTTGTGTTTTATGGTGTGCAACATGCCATATTAGAGCAATTAATTTTTTTATTTGAGTTTTTTGGTCTAAAAGAATGTTCAGAACGGCTGATTTGTGCCCTTATCTTTTTTGTTATAGTTAAAGTTATAGTTCTTATAGTTTCTTATGTTCCTGATAAAAAGATATAAAAAATTTGGACTTCGAGGACGCTAGAGTTGAAGGGCAATGAGACTTTACTTGAAAGTAAGCATAAAACTTGTCACACCCCAAGGTAGAAAAAACAATCTAACCTTGTTAGTATGCACAATTTGATGTAAATAATTCTCTAATTAACACACTTACATTCTTATCAACAAAGATAAAGGCTGCTTTCCTGGTGTTGAAAGATTTCTTTTATATTCAATATACATTTAAAAGCAATTAAATTTAAACACTTTAAAGGATATAATCCTAAACTGAGATCAGTGTTACAGCAGTCATAAAGACAATATGAAACAAATGAAAAAAGCATGCAGTGCAAGTTCATGCAAGTAAGCATGAGTTATCACCCACTGCTTCTGTAAAATGGTATGCAGACAGCATCATGTATGCCATTTGAATGCACTAAGACATTTTGCCTAAAGATTTAAGAAGACAAAACATTCTAGTAGAGTAACTTCTTGGCAGCATATCAACTGGTGGCAAAACTGTTTTAACTAAATGGATTTTGCCATGTTTTATTGGAAAGTTGTCAGATTTTTGCCTCTGTTTTTTCATGAATGACTTGCTAAGGTGTTGTGACTGTGAGGTGTACTTTAGAAGCTGACTTTAGAACTGGGTTCTGTGAGTGACAGTCACACAAGAACAATATGAAAATTTTAACTGGTTGTTTTAATGAATCTTTTATCATATTTTTTTTTTATTTCCTAAAGTTGATTATTGGTTATTCTCACATTTTGCCTTCATCTTTTTTTCAAAGGCAGACTTCTTGTGAGTTATTGACATGGAAAATCTTTAGATCTTGTTCAGTATTATGAATCTGTATTTTTCTTGATTGGTCTTAAGATCACATACAGTTAGAATGGCTTTACAAGAAACCCTTAACTGGCCTGTCCTGCATCTGTACACCCACCATCATGTTTTTATATTTCCTGTTGACTTTAGTTCAGAAACCACAATTTTTCATTATATGATAAATATATAAATTATACAAATTCACTGATTCCTAAGAATTTTGAAACTGTGGCTGTATTAGTGATGGGGTCATAGGTGAAATTTACCAGAGTCTACCAGGACTGAAGCTTCCTCTCTAAGCCAGTGGCACTGTCCCAAACCGCTTTCCAGATTTCGGTGAGAAAGTACCCTCACCATCTTCTCTTATAATTAAGGTGGCCACTGATTGCATCCATAATTGTGCCTTTATAACACTGAGGGCCAAAGAAACGTTATCTTAGATCACACCGAGTGCATTTTCTATTAATTCATGGTATTGTTCCTCCACCTTTCCACTTTGGTTACATTTCTGATAGTCAATTCCATTTAGGACATCCAATCCTGTCTGTAACACTTCTATTAGGCTTCTTTGTGTTCTGCCCCTGAAGGGCACTTGTTTTCACAGCCAGGTTGTCCAGCCCTTGAAGGATGTTTTTAGGAAATGAGAGCATGCTGGTTGAATTTCAGAAATATCAGTTTGCATTAGCAGTTCAACACATTTAAGAGACCACTATGGGCTGAACAGCATTTGCTGTTGGCCTGTATTCCTGATTATATATAGACCAATCTCATAAATTCTGGGTTGTAATAGGTTTAGCTATAATATTTATTTTAAATTTGAATGAGAGCCGAAGTTGAATTTCAGAAATATCAGTTTGCATTAGCAGTTCAACACATTTAAGAGACAATGCTGAGTCACTTGTCTCACAATGGTATATAAATTTCTAGCTGCATTCCCTTTAATTAAGCATTTATATAAAGCTTCAGCCCCCTCATGTCTCTTCCTGTGTTCTTCCCTCATCAAAGGCCATGTTAAATAAGGGGAATGATTAGTTTCCCTTGTGGACTGAGGACCCACTCCTCTTTACTATATGACCATTCCAGGTCTTTGATAAGCTTCTGATTATCTGATCTTCCTTGGTATCCTTCTGGCTTATCTTCTATGGAGATTCGCCTGTCAGGGATCAAAGCTCCTTTTGGTTTTACCTCACCTTTGGCTGCCAGTTTTGCCTCTCTGTTCGCCAGCTCAGTTCCTTTCCCCAATTCTTAATTCACTTTCTGGTGCACCATGATGTGCGTGATTGTTGCTTTCTCAGGTAGCTGGACTGCTTCCAGCAGTCTCAGGATCCCTCTGCATACTTGATGTTTTTGCCCTGGCATGTCTTTTATTGCTTAAGACATAGCTGCTTCCATCCATGAACCAGCCCTCAGCGTCTTCCATGGGACTGTCTTTCAGGTCCGAACGGATCAATATGTGGCCTCGATGGTCTCTAAGCCATCCTGGTGCACTGGTTCTCCTGTATTTCCACTGAGAAGAAAAGCTGGGTTGATGATGTTAGCAACCGCAATTCCCATATCATGTTCCACCATTATAGCTTGGTATTTTAGGAACCTTTGTGGAGAAAGCCAGTGCCAGAAATGAGAGCATGCTGGTTGAATTTCAGAAATATCAGTTTGCATTAGCAGTTCAACACTTTTAAGAGACCATTCTGGGTTGAACAGCATTTGCTGTTGGCCTGTATTCATGATTATATGGACCAATCTCATAAATTCTGAGTTCTAACAGGCTTAGCTATAATATTTATTTTAAATTTGAATGAGAGCCCAATGGTATCATAGGCCCAGAGACAAATCACCTTAACGGTCTGTACTAATGTAAAATTATGCCAACAGTCTAATTCACATTGGAAATACAGGTCTTTTAATTCTTATCTGTAGGCGTAGTTGAGATAGTGCTTTGGGGTGCCTTTTTATGGATAGTCCTATTAACCATTTGGCATCCTACTTTGAGTTTTTCCTCCTACGGTCCCTTGAAGTTGCTGAATTCCCTGTTCTCTATTGACATTCCATTCTTGCTTCACATATACTTGATTTTCATGCATAACCACAGTTGATAGATTTAAACCCTTTTGATCAGAATATTTCCCAGGGCTCCAGTATATGCAATAAAAACTTGAGACCATGGCCACTCAGTATTTTTTTGGCTAGAGATACCTTTCCCTCCCTGGATTATAATTATAATTTCTAGCTTCAATCCCTTTAATTATGTTTTTATATAATGCTTCTGCCCCCCTCATGTCTCTTCCTGTGTTCTTCCCTCATCAAAAGCCATGTTAAATAGGGGGGAATGATTAGTTTCCCTTTGAGAACACTCCCAGCCCCCCTTGTCTGCTTTCACTCATCAGTCTCTATTTGACTTTCTCATAGACATCGTGATAAGTAAAACGGTGATTTGTAAATGGTAGGATGGAATGTCAACTGCAATGTGATAAAGAACAAGATTAATGACTAAGATAATGATATTTTCTTTTAATTACTTTGCATTTACAATTTAGAGGGCTTGCTCATGGAGAAATACAAGAAAAGGCAAGACTGAAGTTAAAATAGAGCTACATACAGAAACTGGAACAGTAGAAGGAATTGTTATGTAGTGAGAAACAGAATAAGAACATATATAACATATATTTCCTTATTATATATTATATTATAATTATATTATATATATTATAATTATATATTATATTATAATTATAATTATAACATATATTATATTTAATTATAATTATAATAATATAATAATTATAATTATAACATATATTTCCTTATAGAATAAGAACTAAAGGAAAAATTAAAAGAGACCTAGTATTTGTGAACACTGGGGAGGAAGGCGTGATTAGGGAAGAAATATCAGAGGAATTTATTCCCGAATTTACATCCTATTTTATTTTGACTATTCTGTTGACTCATAAAGTCCATTAGGCAGCATGTCAGGAAATGATATTATGGCCAGCTCGAGCTAATTAATTAGCATATACTTAATTCTAAGTAGATTTTCTATTATATTTTTATTATTAATTTTTTTCTCGGTTCCTCTTTCCCTCTTCCATATGTACATACTTTTGTACAAATATAAAATCCTGTAGTTGAAGAAAACAGGTGAAGATTTCAGACATGTTCAGCTACAGTTAGCATGTTGAGTCTTGTAATTGGATTAACCAAAACATGGCAGATTGCTTTCCCAGGGAATCACGCAAGTCACACTTCATTCACTGTGCAGCACACTTGAGACTGATAAGCTTGCCATGACAGGTATAAAAGCTTTAGAGATTCCACTCTCTACCTCTGCTGCTGACAACTCCAGGAGCATAGCATTGTGGATTATTTAATGTAACAATATGGCAATGAAAGAAACAGTAGGGAAGACTGTCAGTAGGAAATCAGAAAAAAGCAAGAATTTCACACCTCCAAAATACATTTTGCAGAGACTGTAGGTAACTGTTGAGAATTCCCATGTTATTAGCTAGTGAAAAGGTACAAGACAGCAGTGATTAACTGAACTCAATACACAAAGTAATTTAAATAAATTACAGAAATATAGTTGTCTTAATTTCTGTTCATCCATAGAGGAATCTCAAAGACCTGACTTCTAGTTGATCACATCTGTTGTCTGTTATTTTAGCTATGTGAACCAAATCTTTGTACCAAAGTGGAGATGAAAATAGCAGATGCTTGTAACATAGCAACAGTTCTGATCAGATTTCTTATCCAGTGCCTGATTAAGGAAATATAAATGGTTAGCTGGGACTGCATCACTGCTCAAGGTACTGTACAACCAATTAAACCAGAGGAAAGTTTGGAAAATATGAAGTAGTACTTTCAATAGAAGTATTTAGGACAGCTGTTCAGAAGTTGTCATTGTTCCAATTATTTTCTCTATGTTCCTATTACCTAGCAATCTAGAGAATATTTTTTTTTTAATCTTGCAATCTAGACAGTAACTTTTGATTCTGTTTTGCGGAATCAAACCCTATAACCCAAAAATGAATTATAAAGCAGGTATGTTTACTGCCAGCGCTGGAGTGCAAGGGGGTTCTCCTGCTAGCTTGCACACCGCATAATTTAACAAACAGCTACTTATGGTGCAAAGACATGCAGAGTTATAAGCGCCTACTAAATATTCATAACCTTTCCCCTCTTCATATTATAATTAGTTCTAGAAGGTTCTCTCCAGTCTTGCACCTGCGCAGCACCTCCTGGTGGTCGTGGGCTGAGGTCTCCAGAATGAAGTCAGTGGTCTTCCTCTGAATGAACATTTTTTCCCTCCAACTGTGTGCAGGTGCAGTCCCCTTCTGGTTGTTTTCCAGCTTGAGACTGCTGATACTGCATTCCAGCTCTTCTTTTATCAGCAGAAGTAGCATACAGACTCCCCAATTTATCAGCTTTCAAGGCCTTTGCTAGAGAACAGCACGAGTTCCAGTGAGCATTCCCAACCCCCCTATCTGCTTTTGCTCATCAATTCTCCCCTGTCTTTTAACATGGGCAAATTCATTTCAGTGAGAGGGATAGCTTAGCCGGGGCCGTTCTTCCTCCATAGACAGGAGCCAGAGGTGGACTGAGTCTTTAGCCCTCTTTGTCTTGATCCTAGAAATGCACCTACGAAGCCTTTTAATTCCAAACATCCATTGAGCCGGCAAATGGGTATATTTACCTCGGACCTTTGGAATGGAAGGCTGCAAAGGATGAAATTTTAAAATACCTAGCATAGAAGAAGAAAATAAAAGAAGGTAAAAACCAGGAGAAGAGGAGAAGCAGCTGAGAGTGCCCCTCCCTTTTCCCCCCTTCCTGGTATGCGAGTTATGTGAGTTAGGTGCTGTGTGTGAGTTAACCCTTCCCCTCCCAGAATGTGAGTTAAGTGTTCTGTGTGAGAAAAAAGAATAATTTGAAAGTGTAAAAGCAAAAGATTTGCGTAGACGGGGGGACTAGAATTGTGCAGGCTGCGGGAATGGATCAGATTTGGTGTTCGGACTATCATAAAGTTTTATTGTGCTATTCAGCTAGGTTGGGATCACTCTATTGTCCTAAGTGTCTGTAATCTGTAGATGGGAATTGTTGTTTTTGCTAGTCTTGTTGGAAGTCCCTGAGAACTTAGAGACAGGACATTTGTAAGTGTTTAAATGGTTTGTGGAAGTTAGAGAAAGTTAGAGTCGAAGGTAGTATAATGGGGGGAAAACCGAGCAAGAAATTCCTCGGGCAAGTCCATTAGGATGCATATTACAGCACTGGAAGGAATTGGAGGAGTGAGCTGGAGGCTCCATGAGTAAGAAGAGGATTGCAGTACCGCTTTGCAACTAATGTTGTTTTTAAAGAGAGGGAAAATAGACTGAAGTGTTTTTCACCCTCCGGAGTGGCAAAGGGACAGTGGGATTTTATGGGGGACCCTATGGTACTTGCCTTTGAGCGGGAAAATAACAATTTAAAGGTAAACTGAGGCGGTGTTGCGTGATGCGCAGAATTGAGCAAGGATGCACTAGAATAAATAAAATTCACCGGACAACAGAACAAGATTTATCTGATTTGCTTAAGCCTCCCCCTCAATCACAGGAATAGGATACGGGACTTGACGCATCCCCCCCAAATAGCCCGATATGTTCCTGCGTCAGGGAAAGGTCTGCTTTGACAGTTTTACAGGCACCTCTCTGGGAAGAACAAGACAGAAAAAAAAAAAAAAAAGAAAAAAAAACAAACAAAAAAAACCCCAAAAGGGCAAACAAAAATGATTGTAAAACTTCCTCTCCAGAAATAATCGAATTACAGGCAGTCATAGCTGCCTTTTTGTTTTTCAAAAGGAAGAATTGAATCTTGTTGTTGATTCTCAATATGTTATGGGAATCATCCAGAGAACTGAATGAGCAGACATAAGGCATGTTAACAATGAGTTGTTGTTTGAACGTTTAAAATGCTTGTTAACCATATTGAATCAAAGACAACATAAATATTATGTAATATATGTACAGAGTCACACCAGTTTGCCAGGAGAAATATGTGAAGGGAACGCAATAGCAGATAAATTAACAAACCATATATGGGTTGTGCCAGTCCCGAATAGCGTGCAACAGTCAAAATTATCTCATGAATTCTTTCACCAACCAGCAAGAATGTTATCCAGACAATTTAATTTGACTCATGGTGATGCAAAAGCAATAATACAGTCATGTCCGGATTGTCAACAAATTGCCACAGGCCCCATTCCCACTGTTAATCCTTGAGGTATTGGATCTTTGCAGGTATGGCAAACTCATGTGACACACTTTAAACAATTTGGAAAACAGCAATATGTACACATATCCATTGATATTTTTTCACATGCTATGTGGGCCACAGCGTTGACAGGTGAATCTAGCCGACATGTACAACACTTTTGAAAAGCCTTTGCAGCCCTGGGCATACCAAAACAAATAAAGGCAGACAATGGCCCTGGCTATGTGGCCACATCTTTAAAACAGTTTTTTGAAAGATGGAGAATTGTTGGAGAATGGATGCATGAATGGCTAAGTGAACAAGGCCATGGATCTATGGAGAAATTGTGTGAGACACGGTTATCATAAGGCTTTTGTTTAGCATGAGTATCTCAGTGGAAACTTATCAGCTGCAATGAAGATGTACCAGAGGTATGTTAAAACATGCTGATAAGGAAGTGAGTAAAGGTCAGGCGGACCTAGAAGATATGCCGAACAAACAACTTCAAGGAAGCAGGAGAGTATCGTGGGCCCCCCGCTGTATCCGCAAGTAGGAGAGAATAAGATTAAATGAATGTAGTAGTAGCCAATGATTGTTTGACAAATGTGTAACCAAACCAATCAAGTTTAGGGAATGACTAAGCAAAATGTAGTAAAAGGTATATAAACCGCAACTGTAATCAATAAAGTTGAAGCTTGCTTTATCACTCATATTGAGTCGTCTGCTTGCTTCCCTCGCCCGTCGCCCTCGCCCGTCGCAGAGAATTGAACATTAAACAGGAATTCCCCACTCACCCACAGGGCAAGCTATTATAGAGCAAGTGCATTTGGATTTAAAAACATTATTGGAAAAACAAAAAGGGGGAGAGACGGGAGAACCTCCTCAGAACAGAACAAATAAAGCAATATATGTGTTAAATTTTTTAAGGCTAAGTGGAAATGATGTAATTCCACCAATCATAAAACATTTCCAATCAATGACTACATTGATGGATACACAACAAAATGTGAAAGTAATGGTGAAATCACCTGATACGCAAAAATGGGAAGGACCATTCCAATTAATAACATGGGGACGAGGTTATGCTTGTGTCATTACAGATAAGAAAACACGCTGGGTACCGGTCAAGTGGATGCGACCATATATAGAGAAGAAGATGCAAATTCAAGATGAAAATGATTTGGACAACATGGACAGTAATATTGAATGTTGAATTGTTGTTAGGAGGCCCTTGGACCACTGACGTAAGAAAAAATGTTTGGCTTACTTTTGCGAACTTAACAGGCCAGGAATTGTTTTGTTTGTCCTTAGCCACTCCAGGAGATCCATTTAGAACATTTTTAGTAGGATTGCCATTGTTATTGACAGATTTTCAGCATTTTAAAGGGTATTTTAAAGGGTATTTTTAAAGGGAACTAGCTTAGACATATGAAATGGTACCGATTTGAAACAATTAGTGAAAAATTTAAAGAAAAAGACAGATGTAGAACCACAGGAGTTAGGATTGTTGGGCTCAGAAAGAAATGGGAACTGTTTATTTTGATATGGTCGTGAGAGAAGTGGCTCTTGGATAGGCAAAATGAGATTTCAGCTTGTATATCCTAACAACCATATCTATGTTGTTGGGAGCTGGTGATATAAGGGAAAGGATGACCCCATTCTTGTTGACCACACTGAAAAATCAAAACTGCTACCGCCAGGAATATTTTTAATATGCAGTGATAGAGCTTGGTCAGGAATTCCCTCCAGTTCTAGAGGAGGACCTTGCATTTTTGGACACATAACAATGTTTATGCCTTCAATGCGGCAAATGTTAAAAAAGGAAACAAGCAAATTTCACAAAGACAAAAACGTAGTATGACATATAAGGATGATTGTGACAGCAACGTTGAAATATGGGACTGTACCACTCGAACACTGGCATCTTTGTTTTTTCCAAATGTTGCAGTGGCTAAAGCGTTAGGGACATTGGACAAGCTAGCCTGTTGGTTAGCAAAACAGCCAAATTTAACATCAAAAGCCTTATCAGAATTAATGATGGACATAAATTTGATAAGACACGCAGTATTACAAAACAGGGCAGCCACTGATATTTTGTTGTTGGCACAGTGTTTTGCGGAATCAAACCCTATAACCCAAAATGAGTTATAAAGCAGGTATGTTTATTTCCAGTGCTGGGGTGCAAGGAGGTTCTCCTCATAGCTTGCACACCGTATAGCTTAACAGGCAGCTACTTATAGTGTAAAGACATGCATAGGTATAAGCGCCTACTACATATTCATACCCTATCCCTGCTTTGTATTATAATTAGATCTGGAAAGTTTGCTCCAATCTTGCGCCTGCATAGTGCCTCCTGATGGTCGTGGGCCGGGGTCTTAGGGATGAAGTAGGAAGTCTTCCTCGGGATGAATATATTTATTTTTGAACTTTGTGCAGACTCAGTCTCCTCTGGCTGTTTTCAAACTCCTGAACCAAATGCAGCCAGCTTTCTGCATTCCAATGCCTACTTATCAGTAAACTGCTGCTAGCTGGCTCCTTAGTTATCAACTTCCAAGGTCTTCAAGGCAAACAATGCCAAGCTCTAATGAATGCTCCCAACCTCCCTTGTCTGCTTTCGCTCATCACCATTGATGCTGCAAGTGGGGGACCAGTACCCACAAAAGGAATATTTGCTAGGACAGCAGGATCAGAGACAATGGCAGAATGTGAAAGAGGGTATGTATGCTTACTGAGAGAAAGAACAGTAATGCAAGTGGTATATGGACTCAACCCCGATCCTAATCCAGACCACCAACAAATTACAGAAGAAATCTAGAGGAAATTAGTGAAAAGGGGATCTCCATCATTGAGAGCTGCTCTTTACAGTTCCCAGGCACCTAGGCTGAAGGTAGAAGAGGCTGCTCAGGTGATCCACTGCACTAGCAAAGTATCACCTGATGGCAAAGGGAGGATCCAAAAAAAAAAATAAAAAAAAATGCAGCATTAACCCAACAAAGAATGGGAAAGGAAACAAAAGATGGATAAAAATGAAGTGACTTAATGTGATCTGAACAGGAATGAAGTTTGACATGCGTTATAAAACAAAGCTTTTTTGAGGCAGTAAGAAAGAGGAGCAATGATGCTCCCATACAGCAGCAACACCAAATCACTGATAGCAAACACAGGATCATAAGCTGTGACATGGCTCCGGTGGACTGCCAGGGACGCTTGCTGTCCAAGTCATCTGGCAGCAACAGCTAATCGTGCAAATGCCTTTTAAATGCAGGTGAGTGTCACACCACCCCTTGGCTCCACCAATGACAGTGACATTTGACAGAATCATACCTTGCATGGAATGTGGGCACCATCCTGCCTACACTGACGATGTTGGTCAAGGGGCCAGGTCTCACCTTATCAGAAGGAAATTCTGGAGATGGCTCAAAGATCATGAAGAAGAAATGGAAAAGTGTCAGAAATGCCTAGCTGCCAAGGTAGCAGCCCAATCCAAGAAGTTAGCTGAACAGATCAAGGAACAGTGGAAAACAGAAGCAGACACCAAAGAAAGCCACAGGCCCTCCTTGAAGGGAATCTTGCAAACAAGTGCTTAGTGAGATGTGCGAAATCAACTTCCTGCAATGAAGCTGCCTCACCTCCACCCAGGAGGAGGGGGTCAACCATATTTATTGGACAGATTTGGTATAGTGGCCTGGTACATGCAATACCAACAAGTGTGACAATCTCATGAACACCAGTTACCAGTGCATCCTATTACTCTTGATAACTGTCAAATGTTTAGGCTTGTAGATCGATCAATAGCAATTGTTTAAACTTATATGTGCCTTGAGATATGTTTTTCTAAAGGTGGACCCATTGTGCAGTGAACAGGCATCCCGCAAGATAAGATAAGGAAGCAGGGAAGCCACATTGCTGTGCCAGCAGAAAAGGTCCGTTTTTTTAAAAAGTTTGGGCTGCATCCCCATTAAGGCCGAAAGTTTATCAATGAGGAAGACTTTGAGCCTTCATCTTTGGTCCTCAGGACCACTCAATGGATCAACTGTGCATGCGAACAAAGCGTGAAGATGTGTTAGTGACTCTTCCAAAAAGAATGACTCTGTAATAACTTTTTCTGAGATTAAATGAATATGCATAGATCTGTAACATAGAAGACGCACAGTTTTCTCGCTTGGTGTGCATGTTTTTGGAGGAGCAATCCCCCATGCACCCAGTGCTACAAATAAAGGAATATCTGCTTAATAACGACTATCCAGCTGTTATTGAGTTATTTTCTCGGAATCCTTACCTAGCCTCCCACTTCAGTGACGAGTGTTAGAAAGCAAGGGGGTTTGGAAACTCCACCCTTTGAATCAATTTGGCCGCCCAGATGGGACAATCTCTGCTTGGCTACAGGACCCGTTGAGAGCCAGGACTCCCTAGGGTACCCATGGGATTTTCCATAGGGACTCCTTGCCTCATCTGGATTACTGCAGGAGCAGACAAGGACCATTGCGGATTGTAAAGGTATTCTTTAACTGAATTTTGTTTGCATCTATTTGCATTTGGGAAGACTCATAAGTTGAAGGAGACTTCCTGCGGAGGACTGGTATACTGGATACTGGGTACCAGAACTCAGAGTATGCCTTTGAAAACTTTGAATTTGCAGTGCCGTAGGGACTGAAACAAAGAAACTTACGCTTAATAGTTTTATTTAACCATTAAGGCAGGTACACTTTATACAGCGCTGGAGAAAAGTCGGGATTTGTCCTCAGAGTGCTTCTGCCGAACAGTGATTTCAGAGAACTTAATATATATATAATTGTTTTCATATTCTTATTTCCCCCCCCCCCCCCCCCCAAATGAGAAGTAGACTTCATTCCTGGAACCAGGGGATCAATCCTACCCAGAGTCGTTAAGGTGTGGACATATCTGAGTGGTCAATCTTAACGACTCTGGGTGACAAGATAAGGGTCATTATCGTTATCTTAGTTGTTAATCTTGGGTTTTTTTAACACATTGTAGTTGACATTCCATCCCACCATTTACAAATCACCATTTCATCCCCCCTTTTTCAAGGCCTTTGCAAATTCTTTTGCAAAAGTCACAACAGTTCCCATTGTTTGAAGCTCGCTTAAAATATTTTCCTGATTCTACTGCATGTCTGATCTGATTTCTTTCCCATGTCTCATAATCTTCTGCTGTTCACTGACAACACCAAAATGCACATTAAAACTCTATACAGGTTAACAAACCTAATAGTCCCAACGCTACAACACTGAGTAAAAATTGTTTCGACCAGGACAAGTTTAGGAGCAAAGAAGTTAACCAAGAAAAATCTATACCTTCCTGCTCTTGTATAGAGCTAAGAAAGCCATACTAATTTTCATAGAGGTTCCTACAGTCTGAGACTGATCGGTCAAATTGGAACAACCCATGGTCTCAAAATCAGAGCATCCTTTATGGTGTCTTAATAACAGATAATCAATTGCAGCTTTATTTTCTAAAACTGATGCTGAAGTTGTCTAGTTTCAAGATTTAAGGCCTCCAAGGCTCGAGAGGTGTAATTGAGGGTCCTTGCATGCCTACAAATAAATCTCTTCAAAGTATTATGAGTCATGGGCACAGCTACTCATGGTTAAAATGAAGCCAGTGTAATTTCAGCTTTATATGACAAAGTTTTGACAACCATTTATAGTTTTCAAAGGGTTGAATGTTTGCGGGGATTCCCAAAGTACATGGAATAAATATTTAATGTTGCACTGAAGAACTAGCATTTAAACAAAAGGCCACACTACTGTATATTGTACAAGCCAGTTCTTCCCAAATGTTTATAGAGGCATCCCACTTACGGGAAAAAAAGTTTCTCCTGATGGATACATTAACAATAATGACAATTTTCCATCTTTACAATTTACTTTACTTCAGTTAGCCTTAATTATTGTTTTAAAGGTGTTAAGCGTTCTGTTGTCCACTGTCTGGTTATGGGAGAAAGCATGTTTGGATTTGAACTTGATGAGAGAAGGCTCTGTCCCTGAATTTGTACAGACTTCCAGTGCCTCGCATATGCCAACACAAGCAGTCGATGCCTTGCGGCCGATGCCTTGGTATGCCTGTGATTTTAGCAGCAAGCACAGAGCTTGCTAGCTAGCTCAATGTGTTAGCGTAAAGACAAACATATAACCATTCCAGGAAGGTTATATGTGGTGCTTTATTTCGAGGCCCCAGGAACCAGGGGTATTCAAACCCAAATCAGGTTCCAAGCCGATCCCAGTGCGTCCGCAATTTAACCCTTAAGTGTTTCGCAATCTAATGTATATTCAACAGATTACATCATTTCTTCATGCATATGTATTTGAGGATTGTCTCATCATTTGTGTGGACACCAGCATTTCCTTATCTTCACTTGACTACCCCTTGGTATGCTTCTGGCCTTCACAAATGTAGGCTGTGTTCAGATAAGGTTGTTAGTACATACTTTCTAAGCACTCCCCAATACCAAACTTGTGAAGGTTATATTTGGTTTGTGAGAAAACCGTCACTGTCTGCAGAGACGGACACAAAGTCTGCACATACTTAACTATAAAGATCAACAAAATTAAATGCTAAACACAATATACATCAAATGTTAAATACAATATACATAACCTATAATTTTAATCTTATTGTAATTGAGCCCTGATTCTTCAGCTAAATTAACGTTTTCCAACAAAAGTCCTTGAATCATTAGCTGTACTCGTGAGATGCTGGTGAAGTATGTGAGAAGCAAAGAAGCAGAAAGCATAACAAGGAGATAAGGTGTACAAGTCTAGCTGCAGTTCTTTTCCTTATCTCTATGAAGTCATGAGAATGATAGTGGAATTTTACTGGGATAGATGTTAACAAGCCAGATTAGGGTATATATGCTCTGTACTTTCACTCAATAAATGATTTTGTTTGTACCACAAGTGAAGTTCGTGCCCCTTAATCACCATAGTTGGTAGGTGATTTCTTCACTCAATTCAAGTTCTTTAATCTTTATTGCTTCAGAGGCTATTAACAATACTTGGTATGGTCCATTCCACTTTTCTCCCAGCAGTTTTCCTGTAAAATCTTTAACATAAACCTCATCCCCAGGTGTAAAAGGATGTACAGGTTGATCTAAACCTCTGGCCCTTGCAGCTAATACAGGTTGGATTTTTTTAGTTTTGGGGTTTTTTTTTTGTTGTTGTTTTTTTCTTTTGTCTCTCAAGCAAGTCCAGCTGGTTTTGTTAGCTGATTAAACATCCTTGTATATAATTCTCACCTAATTCTGTGAGATCTTCTCCTGTATACTGCAATTGATATACAGGGCTAATGCCTTCCTTGGACCTTGGGTTGGTTAGAATCCTAAGCAAGGACAAAGGAAGTGCTTGATAGCAATATAAATTGGCTTCTTGACAAATTTTAGCTAATTACTATTTTATCAGCAACAATCAGATGATTCATTTTCTCCACCTGGCCACTAGCCTGCGGTCAGTATAGAGTATGTAACTGCCAATCAATTCCTAAAATTTCTCTAACCTTTTTACCACTTTAGCACAAATGCGTACCTCTACCTGATGATATTACTGCAGGCACTCCAAAACAAGGTATAATTTCATTCAATACTCTTGTGACTTCCCCTGCTTTATTTGTCCTGCAAGGAAAAGCTTCTGGCCAACATGTGAAAGTATCTGTTAATACTAATAAATACCAGTACCCCCCTTTTTATTGGGAGTTCAGAGAAATCTATTTGCATTCCTATTATTTATACAGAACATCTGTGCCCCAATGGGTTTGTTTTGTTGTGTTTGTTTTGTTTGTTTGTTCTGGGTTTTTTTTTGTAACTCGTCTAAGACCAATTTCCATAGCACTCCTGATGGCATTATTATTTGTCCATTTGGAACATAAACCCACCCATTATCCACTTCCTTTCCTGCCATATTGCTAATCAGGTTTCTATCTTCCTTTGAATATTTTTCCAATTTTAAATCAGAATCAGGGATTTGAAGTTTACCATCTAGAATCAAAGCAGATATTACTCCTGCCTTTTCCTGCAGCCTTCCTGGCCTCAAAATTTCCTGCCAATTTGTTACCAGTTTCCTGGACAGTATTACCTCTCTGGTGACCTTTGTAGTGCATGATAGCCACTTCTTCTGGAAGAAAAGGAAAGGAAAGGAAAGGAAAGGAAAGGAAAGGAAAGGAAAGGAAAGGAAAGGAAAGGAAAGGAAAGGAAAGGAAAGGAAAGGAAAGGAAAGGAAAGGAAGAAAGGAAGAAAGGAAGAAAGGAAGAAAGGAAGAAAGGAAGAAAGAAAGAAAGGAAGGAAGAAAGGAAGGAAGGAAGAAAGAAAGAAAGAAAGAAAGAAAGAAAGAAAGAAAGAAAGAAAGAAAGAAAGAAAGAAAGAAAGAAAGAAAGAAAGAAAGAAAGAAAGAAAGAAAGAAAGAAAGAAAGAAAGAAAGAAAGAAAGACGGCTTCCAGTAGTCTTAAGATTTCTGCTGCATATTAGATGTGTTTTCCTTGGGTGGTAAGGAGTCCATTCCACTGCTCGAGTTAGGGTGATTACTACAGCTTTCTGAGCTGATGTTCCTGGAGGTAATGGTTTGGCTTTGATCACTTCTCTGGTGGTGGTCACAGCATACCCAGTCTTGCAATGTCCTTGCTTCACAAAGCCGCCTCCATCGATGTACCAGGAATCTTCCACATCCATAAGCAGTTCTGAGGGGACTGAGGCATGGACTTCTGAACTTGTATTAACAGAAGACCCTTTATTGCAAAAACAGGCTGTTTTTATACAATTCTGCTAAATTTCAAAAAACGTGGTGTTATCTGATTGGTTACAAACAACTGTCCCCGTGCTCAAACTTCAAAATAACCGGTCAACAGATAACTGATCACTCACTATTCACGAGCAGTCCCAACTCCTTCCTTGGGCATCAGAAAGCTATAATTGTTTCTTTTGTTCTTCTGTTTATGGTACTTTCGTAGGTACTTTCCTGGCAATGTTTCTCTGTTGTCCACTTCTTCAAGGTCTCTCAAGAGCATTCTTCAGCTCCGCCAATTCTGTGTGTGTTGCCCATGCAGCAGCATGGTGGTGGCCAGAGTTGGGGGGGGGGGGGGGGGGGGGGGGGGGGGGGGGGGGGGGGGCAGCGCCGCTTGGCTGCAGGAGCCGGCAGCCCCATGCTCTGTGCACCGGCACGGAGTGAAAAACTCCCCACACAGTTCTTCTTTTAGATCTGGACAGCTGGAGTGTACTGTCTCCAACGTCTTCACGCAGTCATATATTACTGGTTCCAAACTGACTCCGCTAAGGAAAGATGCTGGATTCACAATGTTAATAGTGAAAATAACCAAAATGTCTTTGAAACATTGTGAAGACCTAAAGCTGGGATCTTCATCAAGTCCTTCTTTAATTATTCACATGCCCTTCTTGCCTCCCTGGTCCATGCCAATTTTCATGATCCCACTGGATATTCTTTCAATAATTCATACAATGGTTTCACTAAGAGTCCATAGTTATACATCCATAAGGTTCTGAGTTCCTTTACCATTCCCGGCATGGGTGTGCAGCAAATAGCTTCCTTCTGGGCTATCCCAAACTCTCTCTGTCCTCTGGAGATCTTGAATCCAAAGTAAGTAACTTGTCGTTGCATAGGCTGGGCCTTCTGCTGAGAGACCTGATACCCACTCAGTCCCAAAAAGTTCAATAGACTTACCGCCCGTTGCACACAGTTTGTGTACCTATCAGGTCATCCACATACTGCAGCAGGGTTTCAGTCCCAGGTTTCCAGGTCTTGAGCCAGCTGGTTCCCCAAAATAGTTGGGCTGTTCTTAATATCTTGAGGCAATACTGTTCAGGTTACTTGTATTTTTTCTACTAGTTTCAGGGTTTTCCCATTCAAAGGCAAATCACTTTTTGCTTTATTCAGCCAATATCAAGCAGAAGAAGGCATCCTTTAAATCCAGTATGGTAAATCACAATTGATCTTTTAATTTGGTCAGCAAGGTATAGGGATTTGCCACCACTGGCTGTAGTTCTTCTACAATTTTATTTATGGCCCTTAAATCTTGCACTCACCTATAGCTTTTTACATCTGGTTTCTTTACAGGCAATATTGGAGTATTATATTCTGATTCACATTCTTTTAATAACCCATATTGCAAAAAAAAATTGTCAATAATCATTTTTATCCCCTTGCAATCTTCTAATTGCAGAGGGTATTACCTGACGTTCACAGGGGCCAGTTTTACCTTCACAAGCTCCACATTTCTGGCTTTGCCAGATATCTCAGAAGCTGACATGCTTAGATAAACCTGTTCCAAAAATCTCTGCTGTTACTGGTGTTTCTTTTTCCGCCTGTTTTAAAGACAAACTCAATACTTTGATTAGTTGATGATCTCTCCCTTTAAATTTTGTACCTCCTGCTCCAAATATTATTTCTGCCTCTGACTGCTTTAATAGATTTCCTCTCAGTAATGGTCTAGGGGCTCCTAGCAAACAAATTCACGTGTATCCACTTATTTTCCCAATTCATATTTAGCAGACTGCATAAAGAATGCTTTTTCGGTTTGGCCAGTAGCTCCTATTGTAATCACAAAATTTTATCTGTGGGAATCAGTTGCTGGTTTACATAGAAGCTGCCATATCTATCAAAAATATAACCTCTTCACTCCTATTCCCTAGCTTTATTTTAACCAGTGGATCCTCTAGGGAAAATTCCCCAGTTCCCTGTCATTCAAGCTCAGCTACAACATCCCCGGTTGGGATACCTGTCCTGATTCCTTTACAGGATGCACACCAATTATTTCTTAATCCTGAACCCTGTTCTCCTGCCATGTTCTCTTGCCACATTCTTTTGTCACATTCTTTTGCCACTCCAGGTGATTTTGCAAACTGAAAAACTTATCTGTACACATTACTTCACCCTCTTCTCCTCACACCTCAAGAATAACGTTAATTGCAATGAGGTGTTATGGCCACTTTTCCCCATAATCAAGCTTATACACCAGCAACCACTGACTACCAAAAATTTTTATCAGGGTTCTTCTGTTTGTCCACCACTCAGTGGACAACCAATCCCCTTATAATGGTCTAAAATACATCTCAGCTGGCTTTTCTTTAAAGTGTGGCCATTCTGCCAGCCTCCCATCTTGTGGGTTCTGTATTCTGTCTCCCCAACCACAAATCACTTGCACGGTATAGGTGGATCTTTCCTTGTTGTCCCAATCCTTAAATTCAGGACAACTCAAATTCCAACCATATGTTACCCACAATTTCTTGTTACACTACACGCATTACATCAGAATGTAATAGACACCAATCCGTCATCCTTATAAAATTTGGACAAAACTCACCATTATTTCTACAACAAAACATATTTTATACAAACTACCCATTCCACTGAAGGAAGGAATAAATCATTATGTTAAGGGAATGAATTAGCTTAAGCAATAATAAGAATAATAAGAATCAAATCTTGGCCAGCTTTCAGTAAGAAAGAATGTAACAGGAGTTTAGTCTGTTTACTAATTGAAACAATGACAGTCCCACAGCAGGAACAGAGGACTCACCAAGAAGGCACAAGGAGGAAGGAGATAAGATAAAGACCATCAGAGGCATACAGGAGTGGGTATGCCAATAAGTTCCTAGAAAAACAATGGACATGCAGCATATAACTGTCGAACCAGTATTTCCCGGAATCCACATGAATATGTATGTTTAACCAGTATAAAAGTCATGCAAACAATGGGGGACTCATTAGCGGGACACATTAGTGGGACACTACCCCATGTGTGTCTCAGCATCGTTTATTAAAAGCATAACTGCTTAATAATTGAATTGGCATTGATAATTGAGTTCATCCCTGAGACCCTGGCCCACGACCACCAGGAGGCACTACGCAGGTGCAAGACTGGAGCGAACCTTCCAGAACTAATTATAATACAAAGCAGGAAAAAGTTATGAATGTGTAGTAGGTGCTTATAACTATGCATGTCTTTACACTATAAGTAGCTGTTTTGTTAAGTTATGCAGTATGCAAGCCAGGAGGAGAACCCCCTTGCACCCCAGCACTGGAAATAAACACACCTGCTTCGTAACTCATTTTTGGGTTACAGGGTTCGATTCTGCAAAACAATTTGGCACTCCAGATAGGACCCCCTCTCTGCCCGGCTGCAGGACCAGTGGGGAGTGGGACATTCTAAGGCGTGCCCCGGACTGCTTCTCCAGAGAATCTCCCATCCCTACCCGATTGCTGCAGGGGGAGAGATGGCCCATCAGCGAGTGGACCAGGTATGTGATTTAGGGAATACCTGCAGGAGAAACAGGGGAAGAGTCTATAAGTCGTGTATGGGACACCTCACGCTAAGATGAGGAGTAGGATAGGTTATCAAGACCCTGTAAGCTGTTTTTGCACAAGGTGAGATAAACTATACTGCTCACCCCTGGGAATTGGTGGTTTGGGCCCAAAGGGGTGCTCCCTGCTGGGATAGCAGAGCACTGGGAAGAGTATAGTCCCAAGATCCCATAAGGCATGCTTTGCATGGGGTGAGGAGCTATACTACTATGGTGGATTGAGTACTCCTCGCTGGGGTAGCAGGAGCGCTGTGTGGGATAGCTATCATCTTCTACATCTGATGCAAATCTTCAGTACCGATAACTGTGTATTCTAACATGATTTAGAGCCTATTTTATGTTCAAGCGCTTGTGTGGGAGTGTATGGTAGCATGATTTGTACATGCGATTAAGTGCGGAGTGAGTGCGGAGTTCCAATCTGCAGTTATGTTCTCCCACGAGGGAAAACAGCCAGAGACGAATGAAGCGAGACATCCCTGTTATATGATGTGTGTTTTGTGTCATAAGAGTACTCTGTGAATTGTTTGATGTATAATAGAGTACCAGCGGAACTGAGAGGGACAGCTTACTGGGGGACATTACTCCTCTATAGACAGGGGGGCCAGAGACAGACAAAACTGTTGAAATATCGCAGATTGTTTAGAAGTCCTGCCTAGGAATGCACCTATGAAACCTTTCAATTCCAAACATTCATTGAGCCGGAAAAGAGTTTTAAAATACTTAGCATAGAAGAAGGAAAAAAAAAAAAAAAAAAAGGAGAAAAACAGGAGAAGCAGCTGAGAGTTCCCCTCCCTTTCCCCCTTCCTGGAATATGAGTTAGGCTTATCTGTTGTAGCAGTTTCATTGCTGTGTGTGAGTTAACCCTCCCTCTCCTGGAATGTGAGTTAAGTGTTTTGTGTGAGAGAAAGAATAAATCTGAAAGTGTAAAAGCAAAAAGGTTTGCGTGGACAGGGGGGCCAGAATTCTGCAGGCTGCAGGAATGGATCAGGTTTTGGTGTTCAGACTACCATAAGGTTTTATTGTGCTATTCAGCTAGGTTGGGATCACTCTATTGTCCTGAGTGCTTATAATCTGTGGACCGGAATTGTTGTTGTTGCTAGTCTTGTGGGAAGTCCCTGAGAACTCAGGGACAAGCCATTTGTAAGTGTTTAAATGGTTTATGTGGAAGTTAGAGAAAGGTAGAGTCGGAAGGTAGTATAATGAGAGCAAAACCGAGCAAGGAATTTCCTCAAGCAAGCCCCTTAGAATGCATACCGAGACGCTGGAAGGAATTGGCTGGGAGTCCAGGAGGCTCAATGAGTAAGAAGACTACAATATCTTTTTGCAACTAATGTTGTTTTTAAGGAGAGAACGAAAGTGGAATGAAGTGTTTTTCACCCTCCGAAACCATCTGGAGTGGCAAAGGGACTGTGGGATTGTGCCGCCACAGGACCCTATAGTACTTGCCCCTGAGCAGGAAAATAACAGAGAATTTAAAGGTAAACTGAGGCGGTGTTGCTTGGCGTGCAGCATAGGGCAAAGGTGCACTAGAATAAATAAAATTCACCAGACACCAGAAAAAGATTTATCTAATTTGCTTAAGCCTCCTCCTCGATCACAGGAATGGGATATGGACTTGGACGGGACCCCCACCCCCTGGATAGCCCGGAATCTTCCTGCATCAGGAAAGGGTCTGCTTTGACAGTTTTGCAGGCACCTCTTCGAGAGCAATGAGACAAGTTTAAAAAAAGAAAAAAAAAAAGCTAACAAAAATTAATTTTAAAACTGCAGGGGATTTGAAAAGAGTATTTTCCCCTCCAAGACCCAATGTGGGATCCAGACAGATCTAAACATGTAGAAAATTACAGGTATACAAGGAGTGAATCTCAAAGGGAATGAAAAGGGCCATTCCCAAACAATTACACAAGGTCCCTCTAAATCACCATCTGAATTCCTAAATCCACTGAGGGATATAATTCGCTGCAACACACCACTGGATCCTGGGTCAGGGATAGGAATACAACAACTAGGGTTTTTTTTGTTTGGACCAGTCTAAAAGAGGAATAGTGGCTCATGTGAAGGAAGACTGACGGGGACCTGGGGAATCCACCCTAGCGGATCCACTGGTTATAATGAAGCCAGGGAAAGAGGAGAAGAAAGTAGAATTTTAGTTGACACAGAGGCAACGTATTTGGTTTTGAACCAAGCTTTGATGTTCCTAGGAAATGACTACATCGTGGTAAAAGGGGCAACTGGCCAAAGTGAAAAGGTGTATTTTTGTGAACCTCTAAGATATAAACTGGGAATACAATGGGGCATCCACAGATTCTTGTATATGCCTGACTACCCGAAGGCACTTTTGGGGAGAAATTTATTAGAACAATTGGGTGCAATAATTAAATTTGAAAAGGGAGAGATTACTCTGGAGGTAAATGACCAACAGTATACACAAATTATGAGTTTATCCTTAGTTAGTGTTCCCACAGAAGGAAAAATCAGCGAAGAAATCACAATCCAGGTATACCCCAAGATATGTGCCACCAATGTGCCTGGGACTTATGGACTGTAAATAAAATAACCAAAAACCTCTACCCAGTGGTGGCAAATCCATGTACCCTGTTGACCGTATTAATACCTGAACTAACTTGTCTTACTGTTTAAACCTGAAGGATGCCTACTTTTGCCTTCCTCTCCGTGAGGGGGGTATTGATACTTATCAACTGGTACCTTTTCAGGTTGGCCAGAGGCATTCCCTACTAGAAGAGCCAAGACTCGGGAGGTAAACAGAACATTAATACAGGAGATATTACCACGCTTTGGGGTTCCAGCAACCATGCCTCCTTATAGGGGACCACATTTTATCTCAAAAGTAGTACAACAGATCAGTCCCTATTGTGGTATGAAATCATGACGTCCTACAAGGTGGCATTGGCCAAAAAACTCCGAAAAGATTGTAAAACATGAGGTCAAAAGGCGAAGTAGGAGTTTGGATGGACCTGTGCATAACATACCATCTGGAGATCATGTATATGTAAAGTCTCTTGCATAGAGGACTCTGGAACCGCAGTTAGAAGGACCATTCCAGGTGCTCCTTACCTCCTTCACAGCAATCAAAATCAAGGAGCAGAGCGTATGGATGCATCACACCCAAGTGAAAAAGGCACATAAATCTCCATGAAAGATCACGTATGTCCAACCAGGGGGGTTGGGAATGCTCACTGGAACTCGCCTTTTTCATTTGTAAAGGCCTTGAAAGTTGATAAGAAAGAGCTGGCACGAAGGCTTCTGCTGATAAGGATGAAACAGGATGTGCGCAGTTCAGGGTTAAAGAATTTCATCCCAAGGAAGACTTCTTACTTCATCCCTGAGACCCCGGCCCACGACCACCAGGAGGCACTACGCAGGCGCAAGACTGGAGCGAACCTTCCAGAAGTAATTATAATATGAAGCAGGAAAAAGTTATGTAGTAGGCGCTTATAACTATGCATGTCTTTACACTATAAATAGCTGTCTGTTAAGTTATGCAGTGTGCAAGCTAGGAGGAGAACCCCCTTGCACCCCAGCGCTGGAAATAAACATACCTGCCTTATAACTCATTTTGGGTTATAGGGTTTGATTCTGCAGAACAACTCCAGGTTCTTTGGTTAATATCACCTTTACAACCAAGACCTCCTAACCAAACCAAAACAAACCAGATATTCACACAAATCTTCATTTAATACCAAGACCTCCACACAGAAACAAAATATTTGCCTTTACAAGCAAGACCTCCCCACAGAAGGTGAATAGTCTCCTGTATAAACAAGACCTACACACAGAAACCAAATATCCTCCTTTACAACCAAGACTCAAGCAACTTCAGTGTATGCCTGTAAGATGCTAGCAGTCCGGCATACACTCACCCTGCATCATGCAGTAACAACTTATGAGGAGCTAAACAAAATGGACTGGTCCCCAAACCCAAAGGTAAAATTTCTAAAGTGTGCCTTTTAATCAAATGGTCCTTGTCTGTCCCTGCAGAGATCCAATTGAGAAGAGGAGCCTCTCCGGAGAAAACCCCGGGGGTACCCAAGAGGATCCAGTCTCAAATGGGTCCTGCAGCTGGGCAGAGAGGTGTCCCATCTGGAGTGCCAAATCTGAAACAAAGAAACTTACGCTTAATAGTTTTATTTAACCATTAAGGCAGGTACACTTTATACAGCGCTGGAGAAAAGTCGGGATTTGTCCTCAGAGTGCTTCTGCTGAACAGTGATTTCAGAGAACTTTATATACATAGAATTGTTTTCATATTCATATTTCCTCCCCCACCCCCCCCATCAATCCCACACAGAGTCCTTAAGGTGTGGCCATATCTGAGTGGTCAATCTTAATGACTCTGAGTGACAAGATAAGGGTTGTTATCCTTATCTTAGTTGTTAATCTTGTTTTTTTAACACATTGTAGTTGACATTCCATCCCACCATTTACAAATCACCATTTCAAGACTCTTCAAGAATAATTCAAAAAGCCTTACTGATTGAAACCACAGTTTCTTGGCTTTGGTAACAGGGGTTAAAGTTCCCACCATCTTGACTTTGGTACGGGGGTTCTGAGTCTCTACTAATAATAAGCATAAGAATTGCGTGCCGTTTTGGTTTTAAATTCAGAAAGTATTGCTCTGTGGAATTCAAATCCTATAACCCAAAAGTCGTTATAAACCAGGCATGTTTATTTCCAGCGCTGGGGTGTAAGTGGGTCCTCTTTTCCCAACTTCCTATTATAATTAGTTCTGGAAGGTTCAGTCTAGTCTTGCACCTGTGCAGCACCTCCTGGTGGTCGTGGGCCGGGGTCTCAGGGATGAAATCAACAGCCTTCCTCAGGATGAATTTTTTTCTCCTTGAACTGTGTGCAGGTGCAGTCCCTTCTGGTTGTTTTCAAACTACTGAACCAGGTGCAGCCAGCTTTCTGCATTCCAATCCCACTCATCAGTAAACTTCTGCAAGCTAGTTCCCCTCGTTATCAACTTTCAAAGCCTTTGGTAACGAGCAGCATGAGTTCCAGTGAGCATTCCCAACCCCCTCATCTGCTTTTGCTGATCAGTTCCCCCCTGTCTTTTTAACATGGGCAAATTCATTTGCCAAATACATAATCTATCTCTTGAAGGGGAATTGGATGATATTTTGCTTGAAACTTACTTTTTAACTCATCCTCATGGGCATTAGACATAGAAGTAAAAATTGTTAGTCGTTGTAGCATTCTTCAGTTCCAAATGAACAACATAGCAGAGAAAACAAAGCTAACTAAAACTAGCATCAGAAGGGCAATGATGGGGTTACACAACTCCTTTAGAATGCCAGTCGCGGTAGGGGACCATCCAAACAGCACGTCCCACCAATGATGGTTCGCGTCTTCTCTTACCTGTTTCAGGACCCTAATTATTTCCTCTGTGTCGCGGTGGACTGTTATCAGGGTCTTTCTCCCATTTTCTTGGACCTCCTTCAAAATTTGATCAAATCCTGATGTTTCATTAATTGTTTCACCAATGTAAGATTAATTCATGGTCTTGTTCCTCCACCTTTTCCCACTTTGGTAACACTTCTGATAACAGTCACTGACTAGTTTCCAAAGCTAACAGAGAAGACTGCCAAGGTTTTCTTAATTTCGTTAAATCACTAGTTGTGGTGGCCAATTTGTTCATTAGTATTTCTGAGACAATTCCATTTAGGACCCCAATCCTGTCTCTAACACTCCAGTTAGGTCCCTTTGTGTTCTGCCCCTGAAGGGCACTTGATTTCACAGCCAAGTTGTCCAGCCCTCGAGGGATGTTTTTAGGAAATGAGAGCATGCTGGTTGAATTTCAGAAACATTAGTTTGCATTAGCAGTTCAACACGTTTAAGAGACAGTTCTGGGTTGAACAGTATTTGCTGTTGGCATGTATTTTTCTTCACATACAATCCACTTTCATAAATTCTGGGTTTGAGTTTGAGTGCTGACATAGGTTGTGTGGTGGACATGTTAGCGTAAAGACAAACACATAACCATACGAAGAAGGTTATATGCGGTGCTTTATTTCGAGGCCCCGGGAACCAGGGGTACGCACCCAAATCTGGTTCAAAGACCGTCACATCGCGTTCGCCATTTATCCTTAAAGTGTTGCTCAATCTGTTACATATTCAAAAGGGATGCAACCTACATATTCATTTCGGTGATTGTCACATCAGGTCTTGCAACATTTTCAGCATTCTTTACATTTTTATGCAAACTGTTATTTCTTTGCAAGTTTACTGCTTGCATTAGATAAAGATCAGCATTCCTTCCCAAATAAGGATACCTGAGACTATACCCTGGAGCAAGCGAAATTTCAACGGAGTAGTTAGTTTTTAACTATATTTAATAGAATTGTTAGAACTATTAGTTATTCGACTACATTTTAGTAAGACAAACTAGAGTTTTCCAACATTTCCCCCCTTTGGAAATACTTTCTTTCATTAAGAAGGTATTTCCATTTTTCAGTTTTTCATCTTAGTTCTCCATTCTCGTAGTCTCGTAGTACTTCGGTGGCGGGGTCAGGCGTCGTGGGTATTCCCGGGTTACTGCTCCTATAATCTTATGCGTCCAGCTAGTGTTACGGGTGATTTCTTGACGGATACATAAGTATACTAGGTAGATGACCAGGAATACTAATAAGAGTGTGCAAATAGTTTCTAAAAGTGATTGTAGCCACCCGTCTAAATGAATCCCCAATCCATTAAATAATTCTCCTATCCAATTATGGCCGATCTCTTTTCTTTCTTCTTCAGCTTCTTGTTCAATTCTCTTGAGTTGAGATATGTCATATTCTATATCCATGGTTACATTCGGTATATGCACACAGCAGTGATCAACTCGATCCTTTAAATATCCGCAAACACCATTTTCCTTCAATAATAAGATATCTAATGCCATTCTGTTCTGCAAAGTCATTTTTGTCCTTGCTTGGAGCTGCATATTCAAATCTCTGAACCCCTTTTTAGTAACTCTAGCTAACCTTTCAGTCTGCCCTATTAATTTGTAAATCATGTCTCTATTTCGGTAAGTAGCTACTGGAGCAGCAAAGAGAGATTCAAGGGCCCATCCTACCTTCACTCCTGTAGAGGGCTTCTGCCATGTATCATCTTCCTTTATATCTCTTTTGATTCTGTTGATTTGTAGAGTTTCCAGTTTCCCTTTAAAGGGGGAACGTTTCCAAATTGGGCATAAGGTGGGTAAGCCTAATGTGATTTCTTTAACCTTCCCCGTAACTGATAAATGGGTAGTCCACGTTCCATCACTATTGGCCCATACAAAATTTCTGTGGTGTTGGAGTGGGCTCTATATCTCGCCTTTTTCTGTGGGATACTATTATCTTTTCCAATCCTTTGTTAATGTCAAATTGGATTCCTTTTCCCGATGTTACTTCCACTTTCTGACTTTGAACCATGCAAGACAGAATGGCATTTTGCTCTGGATCATATCTCACATTTCTATTCTTTCGGTGGGTGCCTGTGGAAAAAGTCATATTCATCAGAAACCATATTATTATGATCGTCCCATAGACGTAATTAGACATCCTTCTGGTATGTAAGTTTCAGCTTTGTAGGTCCAGTTACTTCTGCTTGCCACTCTCCGGGAACCTTCTTTACCCGTGTGTAGTGAATCCAGGAATCAATTCCCTTCACTTTAACCGCGGTAAAGGTAGTTAGCAGCACCAGGTACGGTCCGTTCCACTGTTCTCTCAGTGGTTCCTCAACCCAATCACGGACGTAAACCTGGTCTCCTGGATTGATATTGTGCACTGGGTGTTCCAATGACAAGGGTCGATTCCAAACCAGAGTACTCCGCAGCTGCGTCAAAGTTCTAGCAAGGGATAACACATAGTTATATACATCTTGCCCACCTTTTATATGCATATTGAGGTTAGGTTGTGGCACCTCGTAGGGTTTTCCGAAAAGAATTTCATAAGGGCTTACTATCATCCCACTCCTTGGCTTAATTCTTATCCTTAGGAGTGCTATTGGTAACGCCTGTGGCCATTGAATTTTAGCCTCCTGACATATTTTACTGATCTGCCACTTAATTGTCTGATTCATCTTTTCTACTTGTCCACTTGACTGTGGTCTCCACGGTGTGTGGAGATTCCAAGAGATTCCTAACATCTTGCTTACCTCTTGAACTATAGCTGCTACGAAGTGTGATCCCCTATCTGAAGATAGGCCTAGGGGTACCCCAAATCTTGGAATAATCTCTCGCAGCAGCCATTTCACTGTCTCCTTAGCTTGGTTGGTGTAACAAGGAAAGGCTTCCGGCCATCCAGAAAAGGTGTCAACCCCAACTAACAAATACCTGTATCCTTGACTTTTAGGTAATTCTACAAAATCAATTTGCCAATAATCACCCGGTTCCATACCCACTCTGATATGTACCATTTCTATTCCTTTTCTAACTACCGGATTGTTCTTCAAACAGATTTCACATTTCGAATTTATTGACCTTGCCATTGTTAACATCTGTGTCGAGATTATGCTGCGCTTTAAATACGCCACTAAAGCTTCTGCTCCCCAGTGACATTTCTGATGTTCCGTCTGTAAAAATGTCCGCATAATGGTAGGTGGTACAATCACTTGTCCAGTTGCAGTTAGGTACCATCCATCTGAACCCAATTGGGCCTTCATTAGTCTAGCTAATTTCTCGTCCTCCTCCGAGTACTTCGGCTTCTGCGTTAAATAATTTTGTAAAGGGCTTACCTTCGTGGGTATTAAGGCCATCATATTTGATACCTGTCGTGCAATCCGTTGAGCTGTCCGGTCCGCTAACGCGTTTCCTTCAGCTATTTTGGAATCTCCTCCTTGATGTGCTTTACAGTGCATGATCGCCACCTGTTTGGGTAACTGTACAGCAGTTATCAAATTCAGAATTTCTTTTTGGTATTTTATGTTCGTACCTTGCGAAGATAAGAGTCCTCATTCTTTCCATAGTGCTCCATGTATATGAACCACTCCAAATGCATATTTTGAGTCTGTCCATATATTTACTCGCTGATCCCTGCTCAATTCCAAGGCTCTCGTGAGAGCTATTATTTCTGCTCGCTGTGCTGAAGTTCCTACAGGAAGAGCCTCTGCTTTTATTACCCCTTTTTGTGTGGTTACCGCATACCCGGCATATCGTGTCCCGTTTTCTACATAACTACTTCCATCTGTAAAAAGTTCTTGATCAGGCTGTTCAAGTGGGGTGTCCTTCAGGTCAGCCCTTGTTGCATGAGTGTGTTCGATAACTTCCACACAATCATGTTCCAAAGGGCCATCTTCCACAGGCGCTCCTAAGAAGGCTGCTGAACTTTCTCCTGCATTGTCCATGATTCCAATCCTTTTGCCAGCTGGTTCCCAAAAAGTGTTGGACTATTCTTGAATCCTTGTGGAAGCCTTGTCCATGTCAACTGCATTTTTCGTCCATTGTGCGTGTTCTCCCATTCAAAAGCGAAGAATTTCCTACTATCTTTGTTGAGAGGAATACAGAAGAAGGCATCTTTTAAATCAATTACTGTAAACCATTTGTATTTCTCCTTCACAGATGTTAACAATGTGTATGGATTAGCTACTACGGGATGTATATCTTTCGTGATTTCATTAATAGCCCTTAAGTCCTGTACCAATGTATATTCTCCATTTGGTTTCTTTACTGGAAAAATTGGGGTATTATATTCTGATTCGCATTCTTCTAATATTCCAGACTTTAAGAACTTTTCAATAATTTTCACTATTCCATATCGGGCCTCTAATTTTATGGGATATTGTTTTATTCATACTGGTTTCGTTCCTTCCTTCGATTCTACTACTACTGGTTGGGCCATTTTTTATTTCCCTGGTATATCAGTTTCCCATACTGTAGGGATCACTGCCTCTTCTACCTCTCTGGGTAATTGAACTTTTGGATTTTCCTTCAACACTAGTATCTGTCCTGACTTTGATTCTGGAACTTGCATAATTAATTCTCCATCCTCAAAGACAATTCTTGCATTTAATTTAGATAAAAAAAAAGAAAAAAAGAAAAAAAAAAAATCCCATCCAGCAGGGAGATTGGACAATCAGGCATATACAAGAATTCATGCCATATTTCCTTTCCTCCAAATCGTAATTCCAGGGGTTGCATGAATGGCCGGGTTTCCTCTTTCCCTGTGGCTTCCACTATTGTAGCAGTCTTTCCCTATCTGTCCACGTAAATCATTTAAAACTGAGTGTGTTGCACCAGTATCTACTAAAAATTGCACTTCTTTTCCCCCTAACCTCACTTTCACTAGGGGTTCATCTTTTCCCGATCCTCTATTTCTACCTCATCCTCCCCATCACCTTCTACTCCAGTATCTCTGGGGGCTGGTGGGGCCGACGGAGCCACTAATAAATCAAAATCATCATCCTCCTTATGCTGCAAAGCATTTTCCACTGCCAGACATTTCATACATTTCTTCTCAGTCACACATCCCTTACACTGCTCATCCGATTTTGTATTAACGACCATTATTCCACATGCCTTCTTCCATTCCTCTTTAAATATAAAGAACAATTCTTAAAATAAAGAACAGTTCTACATATGGTATCTCATCCCATTTACCCTCGCGCCTACAAAATTGCATCAACTGTAGGATGATATTATAGTCTAAAGTTCCACTTTCTGGCCAACGAACCTGATCCTCCAAATCACACTGTGTCCACCATACATTACAATACTCAACCAATTTCCTTTTTTTGCATTTCTTGCCCAAACTGCCCCTCTTTCCAATGCATCAGAATACACCCTAACGGTGATGACTTAGGTATCGGTGACATTTTATAACAGTCCAGACCAGCACCAAACAACAAAAACCAAACAAAGTTCCACATAGCGAATAATACAGATTACCGAAAATACAAAACCAGACCACGGTTGCCGAACCTGCGGTACCGAAAATACAAAACCAGACCACTGTTGCCGAACCTGCAGAGCTTTCGCTACTGTCTTATGGACGGCGCCTAGGCTTCCCTCTGGAGCTCCTTAACCCAACCAAGCGTAGCTTTCGCCGCGTCTAACAGGCAGGTTTTTACCAAACCACAACTATGGTACCATTCCTGATAAAGCACCGTGTCTTACCAATATAATCCTCGGTCCGTCGGGGGCAGCGGAGGTCGGTTGCGGTCGATGGCTCCCCGAGAATCACTCGGTGCCGGCCGGAGCGGGATCGATGCGAGCCGCCTCAGCAATGCCCGCGAGGTCCCATCTGGGTCGCCAAAACTGTTAGCGTAAAGACAAACACATAACCATACGAAGAAGGTTATATGCGGTGCTTTATTTCGAGGCCCCGGGAACCAGGGGTACGCACCCAAATCTGGTTCAAAGACCGTCACATCGCGTTCGCCATTTATCCTTAAAGTGTTGCTCAATCTGTTACATATTCAAAAGGGATGCAACCTACATATTCATTTCGGTGATTGTCACATCAGGTCTTGCAACATTTTCAGCATTCTTTACATTTTTATGCAAACTGTTATTTCTTTGCAAGTTTACTGCTTGCATTAGATAAAGATCAGCATTCCTTCCCAAATAAGGATACCTGAGACTATACCCTGGAGCAAGCGAAATTTCAACGGAGTAGTTAGTTTTTAACTATATTTAATAGAATTGTTAGAACTATTAGTTATTCGACTACATTTTAGTAAGACAAACTAGAGTTTTCCAACAGACATATCCTACTCATGGTGTGTGACTGTCCTGTGTGGGCTTGCTGTAAAAGGCCTAGCTGCAGCCTTTATTTTAAATTTGAATGTGAGTCCAATAGTATCACGGGCCCAGAGGCAAACTACCTCAATGGTCTGTCTTACTGTAAAATTATGCCAACAGTATAATTCATTGGAAATACAGGTCTTTGTGTTCTTATCTGTAGGAGTAGTCGAGATAGTAATTTGGGATAACTTTTTATGGATAGTCCCATTAACCATTCAGCATCTTACTTTGATTTTTTTCTCCTACAGCCCCCTGAAGTTGCTGAATCCCCTGTTCTCCATCCACATTCCATTCCTGCCTTACATATACTTGATTTTCATGCATAAACACAGTTGATAGATTTAAACCCCTTTGATCAGAATATTTCCTATGGCTCCAGTATACCAAATAAAAGTTTGAGACCAAGGCCGCTCAGTATTATTTTGACTAGAGGTGCTTTTCCCTCTCTGTATTATAATTATGCTCATAAGAAAAATAATTTTCCTGGTTGGACTAGTGTGACCCTCCATGAAGATTTATGTGCATTTTTTAATTGGGTGCGATGGATCCATGCCCTCTGCTCCTTGATTTTGATTGCTGTGAAGGAGGTAAGGAGCACCTGGATTGGTCCCTCCCACTGCGGTTCCAGAGTCCTCTATGAAAGAGACTTTACATATACATAATCTCCAGATCGTATGTTATGCACAGGTCCATCCAAACTCCTACTTCACGTCTCAACTTCATGTTTTACAATCTTTTCGGAGATGTTTATCCAATGCCACCATGTAGAAGGTCATGATTTCATACCCAAATAGGGACTGATCTGTTGTACTACTTCTGAGATAAAATGTGGTCCCCTATAAGGAGGCATGGTTGCTGGAACCCCAAAGCGTGGTAATATATCCTGTATTAATGTTCTGTTTACCTCCCGAGTCTTGGCTCTTCTAGTAGGGAATACCTCCAGCCAACCTGAAAAAGTACCAGTTAATATCAATAAGTATCAATACGCCCCTCCTTTTCTTGGGAGTTCCGAAAAATCAATCTGCCGTTGTTGCCCAGGCCCGTTGCCTCTTCCAATATGGCCCATTTCTGGTTTGGGGTAATTTTGGGAGTAGTCTGGAGGCAAAGGTCAAACTGCTGAGTCACTTGTCTCACAGTGGTGTATAAATTTCTAACTGCAATCTCTTTAATTAGGTGTTTATATAGAGCTTCTACCCCTCCATGTCTCTTCCTGTGTTCCTCTCTCATCAAAGACCATGTTAAATAAGAGGGAATGATTAGTTTCCCTTGTGGAGTGAGGGCCCACCCCTCTTTATTATATGACCCTTCCAGGTCAAAGCCCCTTCTGTTTTTGCCTCGTCTTTGGCTGCCAGTTTTGCCTCTCTGTCTGCCAGCTCATTTCCTCTCTCCAGTTCCGAATTCAGTTTCTGGTGTGCCTTGATGTGCATCGTCTCAGGTAGCTGGACTGCTTCCAGCAGTCTCAGGATCCCTCTGCATGCTTGATGTTTTTGACCCAGCATGTCTTTTACCGCTTAAGACATAGCTGCTTCCATCCATGAACCAGCTCTCTGCATCTTCCATGGGACTGTCTTTCAGGTCCGAATGGCTCAAGTACGTGGCCTCGATGGTCTCTAAGCAGTCCTGGTGCACTGGTTCTCCTGTATTTCCACTGAGAAAAGAAGCTGGGTTGATCATGTTAGTAACCACAGTTCCCACATCATCATGTTCCACCATCATAACTTGGTAATTTAGGAACCTTTGTGGAGAAAGCCAGTACCCACCTTTTGCTTCCAGTACTGTAGATGCTATATGGGACACAGAAACAGTCATTTTTCCAGCTCTGTTCAATGTCTTTATCAATGACCTGGATGAAGGCATTGAGTGCACCCTCAGCAAGTTTGCAGATGACACTAAGCTGGGAGGAAGTGTCGATCTGCTGGAGGGTAGGGAGGCTCTGCAAAGGGATCTGAACAGGCTGGACTGCTGGGCCGAGACCAATGGCATGAGGTTTAACAGGGCCAAATGCCGGGTCCTGCACTTGGGGTACAACAACCCTATGCAGCGCTACAGACTGGGGGAAGAATGGCTGGAGAGCTGCACGGAAGAGAAGGACCTGGGGGTGCTGGTTGACAGCCGACTGAACATGAGCCAGCAGTGTGCCCAGGTGGCCAAGAAGGCCAATGGCATCTTGGCTTGTATCAGAAATGGGGTCACCAGCAGGTCCAGGGAGGTGATTCTCCCTCTGTACTCAGCACTGGTGAGACCGCACCTTGAATACTGTGTTCAGTTCTGGACCCCTCACCACAAGAAGGATGTTGAGGCTCTGGAGCGTGTCCAGAGAAGAGCAACAAAGCTGGTGAGGGGGCTGGAGAACAAGTCTTATGAGGAGCGGCTGAGAGAGCTGGGGTTGTTTAGCCTGGAGAAGAGGAGGCTGAGGGGAGACCTTATTACTCTCTACAACTACCTGAAAGGAGGTTGTGGAGAGGAGGGAGCTGGCCTCTTCTCCCAAGTGACAGGGGACAGGACTAGAGGGAATGGCCTGAAGCTCCGTCAGGGGAGGTTCAGGTTGGATATCAGAAAAAAATTCTTCACAGTAAGAGTCATTGGCTACTGGAACAGGCTGCCCAGGGAGGTGGTCGAGTCACCTTCCCTGGAGGGGTTTAAGGAACGGGTGGATGAAGTGCTTAGGGACATGGTTTAGGGAGTGTTAGGAATGGTTGGACTCGATGATCCAATGGGTCCTTTCCAACCTTGTGATTCTGTGATTCTGTGATTCTGTGATTTTCTGGCCCAAGGTAAATCTTTGTGCCTCCTGGATGTTTAGCACTACAGCCGCAATTGCTCGTAAACAGCCAGGCCCTAGGGCAATCCTTTGCTTCTCATGAGAGAAAAGGAAAAAGGCTTACTCACATCTGCAAGTCCTAAGGCCGAGGCCAACATCAGGGCTTTCTTCAGCTGTTCAAAGGCTTGCACAGCCTCTTTGCTCCGTTGGAGGTATTTCTGTTCAGCAGTGGTTAGTGCATACAGGGGTTTAACAAGCAGCCCATAGTTATAGATCCATAGCCGACACCACCCAGTCATCCCCAAGAAAGTTCGTAACTCCTTCACTGTTTATGGTCTCGTAGTTCGGTATATTGCCTCTTTTCAGGCCTGTCCCAAAGTTCTTTGTCCAGCGCTGATTTCATAGCCCAAATAGATCACCTCACGTTGCGTTATTTGGGCCTTCTTTTAGATACCCACTATCCCTGGACCCCCAAAGTTTAACAGACTTACTATGCAGGTCATACAAGCGTTATCTTGGTGGCAATCAGGGTATCATCTACATACTGCAACAGTCTCCCTTCCTCAGGCGAGGCTTCCCAGGCCTCAAGATCCTTTGCAATTTGGTTACCAAATATCCAGGTGAGTTGAGTTTTGCACCTGCTTTCAGGGTTTTCCCATTCAAATGCAAATATTTTCTGGCTGGCTTCATGGAGAGGGAGGCAAAAGTAGGCATCCTTCAGGTCTAAAACAGAAAGCCAGGTTAGTTCAGGTATTAATACAGTCAACAGGGTACATGGATTTGCCATGACCGGATAGAGGTTTTTGGTTATTTTACTTACAGCCTGTAAGTCCCGGGCACATCAGTGACCCATATCTCGGGATATACCCGATTCATGATTTCTTCGCTGATTTTTCCTTCTGTGGGAACACTAACTAAGGATAAACTTATAATTTGTATATACTGTTGGTCATTTACCTCCAGAGTAATCTCTCCCTTTTCAAATTTGATTATTGCACCCACTTGTTCTAATAAATCTCTCCCCAAAAGTGCCTTCGGGGAGTTGGGCATATACAAGAATCTGTATGCCCCATTGTATTCCCAGTTTATATCTTAGAGGTTCACAAAAATACACCTTTTCACTTTGGCCAGTTGCCCCTTTTACCACAATGTAGTCATTTCCCAGGGACATCAAAGCTTGATTCAAAACCAAATACGTTGCCTCTGTGTCAACTAAAATTCTACTTTCTTCTTCTCTTTCCCTGGCTTCATTATAATCAGTGGATCTGCTAGGGTGGATTCCCCAGGTCCCCGTCAGTCTTCCTTCACATGAGCCACTATTCCTTTTAGACTGGCCCAAAACCAAAGAAACCTAGTTGTTGTATTCTTAACTCTGACCCAGGATCCAGCAGTGTATTGCGGCACATTATATCCCTCAGTTGGTCTAGGAATTCAGCTGGTGCCTCAGAGGGACCTTGTGTAATTGTTTGGGAATGGCCCTTTTCATTCCCTTTCAGATCCACCTCTGATATGCATGTAACTTTTTTTCTACATGTTTAGAATCTGGATCCCACATTTGATCTTGGAGAGGAAAATACTCTTTCTAAATCCCCTGCTGTTTTAAAATCAATTGGGTTTTGTTTGTGCTTGTTTGCTTTGGGGTTTTTTTTGGTTTTTTTCCTCATCTCAGTCTCACCCAGAGAGGTGCCTGCAAAACTGTCAAAGCAGACCTTTTCCTGATGCAGGAAGATTCCGGGCTATCCGGGGAGTGGGAGTCCCTTCTGAATCTGTATCCCATTCCTGTGATCGAGGGGGAGACATAAGCAAATCAGTTAAATTTTGTTCTGGTGTCTGGTGAAGTTTATTTATTCTAGCGCACCTTTGCCCAATACTGCACGCCGAGCAACACCGCGTCAGTTTACCTTTAAATTCTCTGTTATTTTCCTGCTCAGGGGCGAGTACCATAGGGTCCTGTGGCGACACAATCCCACAGTCCTTTTGCCACTCCAGATGGTTTTGGAGGGTGAAAAAAAGCACTTCATTCCACTTTCCTTCTCTCCTTAAAAACAACATTAGTTGCAAAACGGTATGGTAATCTTCTTACTCAATGAGCCCCCACCCCCGCCAATTCCTTCCAGTGCTGTAATATGCATCTTAAGGGGCTTACCCGAGGAAATTCTTTGCTTGGCTTTGTCCTTATTGCAAAAACTGCTTTCTAGCTCTTCCTTTCTGTAACTTCCACACAAACCGTTTCAGACAACCTGACTCCACTGACTTCCAAGGATCACTCACAAAACTGACAACAATTCAAAACTTGTCTTGTCTCTGACCCCCTGTCCACACAAATCTTTTTGCTTTTACACTTTCAGATTTATTCTTTCTTACACACAAAACACTTAACTCACATTCCGTGAGAGGGAGGGTTAACTCACACAAAACAATGAAAATCGCATTCCAGGAAGGTGGGAAAGGTAGGGGCACTCTCAGCTGCTTTTCCTGTTTCTCTCTTTTTTTTTTTTCCTAATTCTTTGCTAGGCATTTCAAAATTTCACCCTCTGCAACCTTCCATTCCAAAGGTCTGAGGTAAATCTACCTATTTGCTGGCTCAATGGACGTTTGGGAGTGAAAGGTCTCATAGGTGCATTTCTAGGCTGTTTCTCTGGCTGTTTCCCCCAGAAACAGAACTGCGGATCAGAACTCCACACTCACGTGTCTCAAAAGCAATACCACACACACTCCCACATAAGCGCTTGAACTTATAATAGGCTCTAAATGGTGTTAGAATACACAGGTACCAGTACTGAAGATTTGCAACAGATGTAGAAGATGATAGCTATCACATACAGAGCTCCTGTTACCCCAGTTCACCATAATAGTATAGTTTCTCACCCTGAGCAAAGTGCCTTACGGGGTCTTGGAACTATATTCTTCCCGGTGCTTTGCTATCCCAGCCGGGAGCACCTCCTTGGGCCCAAACCACCAATTCCCAGGGGCGAGCAGTATAGTTATCTCACCTCACGCAGAACGGCTTACAGGATCTTGATAATCTATCCTACACCTCCTCACTGCATGAGGCATCCTATACATGGCTTATAGACTCTTCCCCTGTTTCTCCTGCAGGTATCCCCAAATCACATACCTGGTCCACTCGCTGATGGGCCATCTCTCCCCCTGCAGTGATTGGGTAGGGATGGGAGATTCTCTGGAGAAGCAGTCCGGGGCACGCCTTAGAATGTCCCACTCCCCACTGGTCCTGCAGCCAGGCAGAGAGGGGGTCCTATCTGGAGTGCCAAATTGTTTTGCAGAATCGAACCCTGTAACCCAAAAATGAGTTACGAAGCAGGTATGTTTATTTCCAGCGCTGGGGTACAAGGGGGTTCTCCTCCTGGCTTGCATACTGCATAACTTAACAAAACAGCTACTTATAGTGTAAAGACATGCATAGTTATAAGCGCCTACTACATATTCATAACTTTTTCCCGCTTCGTATTCTAATTAGTTCTGGAAGGTTTGCTCCAGTCTTGCGCCTGTGCAGCATCTCCTGGTGGTCGTGGGCCAGGGTCTCAGGGATGAAATCAACAGCCTTCCTCAGGATGAATTTTTTTTGCCTTGAACGCAGTCCCATCTGGTTGTTTTCAAACTACTGAACCAGGTGCAGCCAGCTTTCTGCATTCCAATTCCTGCTCATCAGCAGACTTCTGCAAGCTAGTTCCCCTTGTTATCAACTTTCAAGGCCTTTGCTAACAAGCAGCACGAGTTCCAGTGAGCATTCCCAACCCCCCTGTCTGCTTCTGCTCATCAGTATAATAAGGAACTGAATATGGATAACTGTTTTTAACTTTGGTATACTTCATAACTGTCTACGTGTGTGCCTGAGACATGGATTCAAGGAAGATTGTTTGTTGTTTAACAGATTGTGTGTGTGTTTGGAGGTGAACTGTTTGGTCTACCTTAACCTGGGGAAAAATATCTGAATACTTCTGAGAAAGTTGTTTAAAATAGATGTGTGATTTTATGAAAAAAGAAGTTTGTTTTTTTCCTTTCACAGCAAATTGATTTAGTAGCACTCTGCATTCCAGTGTCCCTTATCAGATCAGCAACTGCTGGTCTCTGGCACAGACAACAGTGAATGGGATTTTAGCAGATACTAATGAAAGCATAGTTTAAGGGCCCAAAAGAGCTAACCCAGTATGCCAGAAAAAATATCTTTTGAGATTAAAAGATTGCAAAGGAATAGAAAGTCCAATTAATAACTTTTTACAGCATGGAACTATTAGCAGAATGCGAATCTGACTAGTGAAAAGGCTGGATGGAATTTACATGGAATTTAGTACAGGACCTGAGAGAAATAAAAAGATTATCAAAGATTTGCATCCTGTTGTAGTCTAAATTAAGAATAACCAAATGTGGTTTACAATGCTAGATTTAAAAGATGCATCTTTCCGTCTGTCACTAGCCAAAGACAGTCAAAAGCATTTGAAGGGGAGAGTCCTACCTTTGGTAGGAAAACCCAGCTTACTTGGACAGTGTTACCCCAAGGTTTTAAGAATAGCCCAATAAATCTTGGAAATTAATTAGCACGAGAAATTGAAGCATGGGAATCCCCCTCTAGAGATGGAATCCTTCTACAGTATATGGATAATTTGTTAATAGCAACTGAAAAAAGACCTGAGTGCATTCAGTAGACTGTAAATTTGTTTAATTTTCTTGGATTAACTGGATATCGAGTCTCTCAACAGGAAGCCCAAATGGTGCAAGAATGAGTGACAAACTTGGAATATGGACTGTCCAGGGAACAACAAGAACTGGGAACTGAATGAAAGGAAGCCATCTGTCAGACTCCACTTGTTAGCGTAGAGACAAACACATAACCATTCCAGGTAGGTTATATGTGGTGCTTTATTTCGAGGCCCCAGGAACCAGGGATATTCAAACCCAAATCAGGTTCCAAGACGATCCCGGTGTGTCCGCAATTTAACCCTTAAGGGTTTCGCAATCTAATGTATATTCAACAGATTACATCATTTCTTCATGCATATGTATTTGAGGATTGTCTCATCATTTGTGTGGACACCTGCATTTCCTTATCTTCACTTGACTGCCCTTGGTATGCCTCTGGCCTTCACAAATGTAGACTGTGTTCAGATAAGGTTGCTAGTAAAAGCGTAGGCTCTGCTCGGATAAGATTGTTAGTACATTCTTTCTAAGCACTCCCTAATACCATACTTGTGAAGGTTATATGTGGTTTGTGAGAAAACCGTCACTGTCTACAGAGGCAGACACAAAGTCTGCACATACTTAACTATAAAGATCAACAAAATTAAATGCTAAACACAATATATATCAAATGCTAAATACAATATACATAACCTATAATTTTAATCTTATTTTAATTGAGCCCTAATTCTTCAGCTAAATTAACATTTTCCAACATTTCCCCCCTTTGAAAATACTTCATTTTTCTGCAAGTATTTTCATTTACATAACTGTTTCCTGGTAAATCGGTGGGGGTGTTGGGTGTTGTGGGTATTCTCGTGTGATGGCTCCAATGATTCTGTGCGTCCAATTGTTTTTATGAACAATTTCTTTTTGAAGATGAGCAAGAAGGTGAATAGTGTTTCAGCCAGTGATTGAATCCAGCCAGTGAGATGGATTCCTAATCCATTAAACAGTTCCCTGATCCAATTGTGACCAATTATCTCCTTTTCTCTTTCAGCCTCCCTTTCTATTTTCACGAGTTGTGAGATATCATATTCTATGTCTGCAGTTACATTTGGTATATGTACACAGCAATGATTGGTCTGGCCTTTAAGGTACCCGCATACCCCATGTTCTTTTAATAGCTATATATCTAATGCCATTCTGTTCTGCAAGGTCATTTTTGTTGTCGCCTGCAATTGTAAATTTAGATCTCTGAATCCCTTCTTGGTTACTCTAGCTAACCTTTCAGTTTGTCCAATTAAATTGTAAATCATTTCCCTATTATGATATGCAGCTACCTGAGCAAAAAGAGATTCCAACGCCCAGCCTATTTTAGCCCCAGTTGAAGGTTCTCGCCAAATGTCATCTATATTTTTAATATCATCGTTTATGTCTCTCCTAGTTCGAATCTGTAAGGTTTCCAATTTACCTTTGAAATGGGATTGCTTCCAAATTGGGCATAGGGTAGGTAAGCCCAAAGTTATTTCCCGCACTGGTCCTATCATTGGGAGGTGAGTAGTCTAGGTTCCATCATTAGCTGCCCACACAAAGTTGCCCATACTATGTATTGTCGAATATCTACAATCAGTACTGTTAGCTGGAATCACCTTTCCTCCTACTCTGAATCCTCAACAAGCACATCCCAGTACTAATGCTACCCTGACTGGGGGTATTGTAATTTCCTCGGGATTCAGATCACAATTTACGGCTTTGGAACAATTCCACCAGGGGACACTCTTAACAGAATCTCTACTAACTCAGTTAGTTGCTAATATTTTCATATCTTGTGTTGCATTTTGCTTTCCTGTCCATTTAAAGCACCAGGGTGTTTCACCTCCATAATGAAATTTCTGTAAAATACTTGTTGACCAGATTGTTTCCCACTCCGGTGGTTTTGTTCCACTTTCCCCTTTACATACCCATTCTATGTCAATTTCATCTTTGACTTTATCATATGAGCACCATCCTATCCTGCCTCCTGAAAACAGTCCTTTTGGCTCAAAAGAATGATTTGCTAATTTTCAACAAGTATTCTCTGCTACCCACTGTTCTCTCACCCTGGATTGCTGCGTTCTTCGAATGGTCTTTTGTCCACATTCTGTTTTATTACCCTCTGTCTTCGGAAAGGGGAAAGTTATTATTCCCCGGTTTATAGGTTCTCCAGCTGTTTTCGGTAAGGGTAAGCATGCTGTAATTTTACTTGTATTCTGCACCTTTGCAAAATCTTTAATTAGACCAATTATCAGGTTTTCTTCAGGATCACCCCGAGGTATATTTATTACCTGGGGCAGTTGAGTTGATTCTATTGCTCGTTTTACTCTAATTCTAGTAATGTTTATTTCACTGTATCCGGAAGCAGTTTCATTCTGGTATTGGCATCTGTATGTTCCCATATCTGATTCATCTATTCGTCTAATAGTTTGAACTAACATTCCTCCTAATTTTAATTCTGTTAGATGCCTGCCATCATTTGGGATTTTCTTCCCATTCCTTGTCCATCCAAACTCCCTAGGTCGTGGATCGTCGAATAGGCAGTAGATAAGTATACCACTGCCCAGAGGAATCTGATAATATGCATGTCCTGCCTTTATCCCATGATCCTGAAGGGGGTTTCGTAAACAGAATTTATTTGACACCTTGCCTCTAGACTTCCATTTTCCCTGCAATTCCCATCCATACCTGTTTGATTCCAAATTCCTCGGGACAGTGTTTCTGAACTTGCAAAACAGAGTGGCATTTTGTCCAGTGACATATTTCATCACTTCCTTTTTCTGTGGAACCTCTACAAAAGTGATAACCATTAGGGGTGTCAAGGACCAGATTGCAATTAAGGTACTATATACAAAATTCGACATTTATCTGCTTTTCAGTCTCAGTTTTGTTGGTCCAAGAGCTTCTACTTCCCAATTTCTAGGAACCTTTTTCACTCAGGTATAATGAATCCAAGAGTCTATTCCTTCTACTTTTACTGCAGTAAATGTTGTTAGTAGCACCAAGTACGGTCCATTCCACCATTCCTTCAGTGGTTCTTCATTCCAATCTCGAACGTAGACCTGGTCTCCTGGCTCAATTTCGTGTACTGGATTTTCTAATGATAATGGACGGTTCCAGATCAGGGCACTTTGTAGCCGCGTCAGAGTTCTACTGAGAGACAGTACATAGTTATATACATCTTGATTCTCTTTGATATGTACATTTGGATTTGGTTGCGGCGCCTCATATGGTTTCCCAAAAAGGATTTCATAAGGGCTTACTGTCATCCCACTCCTTGGCTTAATTCTTATCCTTAGGAGTGCTATTGGTAACGTTTGTGGCCATTGAATTTTAGCCTCCTGACATATTTTACTGATTTGCCGCTTAATTGTCTGATTCATCTTTTCTACTTGTCCGCTTGACTGTGGTCTCCACGGTGTGTGGAGATTCCAAGAGATTCCTAACATCTTGCTTACCTCTTGAACTATAGCTGCTACGAAGTGTGGTCCCCTATCTGACGATAGGCCTAGGGGTACCCCAAATCTTGGAATAATCTCTCGCAGCAGCCATTTCACTGTCTCCTTAGCTTGGTTGGTGAGACAAGGAAAGGCTTCCGGCCATCTAGAAAAAGTGTCAACCCCAACTAACAAATACCTGTATCCTTGACTTTTAGGTAATTCTACAAAATCAATTTGCCAATAATCACCCGGTTCCATACCTACTTTGATATGTCCCATTTCTATTCTTTTTCTAACCACCGGATTGTTCTTCAAACAGATTTCACATTTCGAATTTATTGACTTTGCCATTGTTAACATCTGTGTGGAGATTATGCTGCGCTTTAAATATGCCACTAAAGCTTCTGCTCCCCAGTGACATTTCTGATGTTCCGTCTGTAAAGCTGTCCGCATGATGGTAGGTGGTACAATCACTTGTCCAGTTGCAGTTAGGTACCATCCATCTGAACCCAATTGGGCCTTCATTAGTCTAGCTAATTTCTCGTCCTCCTCCGAGTACTTCAGCTTCTGCGTTAAATAATTTTGTAAAGGGCTTACCTTCGTGGGTATTAAGGTCATCATATTTGATACCTGTCGTGCAATCTGTCGAGCTGTCCAGTCCACCAACGTGTTCCCTTCAGCTATTTCAGAATCTCCTCCTTGATGTGCTTTACAGTGCATGATCACCACCTGTTTGGGTAACTGTACAGCAGTTATCAAATTCAGAATTTCTTTTTGGTATTTTATATTCGTACCTTGCGAAGATAAGAGTCCTTGTTCTTTCCATAGTGCTCCATGTATATGAACCACTCCAAATGGATATTTTGAGTCCATCCATATATTTACTCATTGATCCCTGCTCAATTTCAAGGCTCTCATGAGAGCTATTATTTCTGCTCGCTGTGCTGAAGTTCCTACAGAAAGAGCCTCCTCTTTTATTACCCTATTTTGTGTGGTTACTGCATACCCGGCATATCGTGTCCCATTTTCTACATAACTACTTCCATCTGTAAAAAGTTCTTGATCAGGCTGTTCAAGTGGGGTGTCCTTCAAGTCAGCCCTTGTTGCATGAGTGTGTTCAATAAGTTCCACACAATCATGTTCCAAAGGGCCGTCTTCCACAGGTGCTCCTAAGAAGGCTGCTGGATTTAACAGATTAGTTGGTTTTAAGCTTACATCATCTTGTTCGGTCAGTACTGCCTGGAATTTCATCATCCTGCTAGGGGAAAGCCGATGCCCCCCTTTTTGTTCTAAGACAGTTAACACCATATGAGGTACATATACCTCAATACGCTTTCCCAAAGTCAATTCTCTGGCTTCTTGTATCAAAATCACCATTGTTGTTACCGCTCTCAAACATGATGGCCAGCCATCACTCACAGGGTCTAACTGTTTAGAAAAGTATCCTACTGGTCATTTCCAGCTTCCCAACTTCTGCGTTAAGACCCCTAGTACCAGCCGTTGCCTTTCATGGACAAACAACTGGAAGTCCTTAGTCAAATCCGGCAGGCCTAATGCTGGTGCCTTAGTCAGGACTTCTTTTAATTTCTTAAAGGCCTCCCTCTGAGGTCCTTCCCAGATGAAAGTTAGTGACTTCTGTGCCTCATATAGAGGTTTTGCTATGAGCCCATAATCCAATATCCACAACCTACACCAGCCTGCCATTCCCAAAAATGTCCTTAATTCATGTAAGTTTTGAGGCTCTGGAATCGCACAGATTGCTCTAATACGATCCATTCCTAGTCGTCGTTGTCCCTGTGCTATTTCGCAACCCAAATATAATACAGTTGTGCAGGCAATTTGAGCTTTCTCTTTTGAAACTTTGTACCCATTGAGGCCTAATTGGTTTAAAATTTCAATTGTCACTTGGATACATACTGATTTGTGTTCTGTTGCAATTAAAATATCATCCACATATTGTAGCAAAAGATACTGTGATCGCGGTACCTGAACTTTCTCCTGCATTGTGCATGATTCCAATTCTTTTGCCAGCTGGTTCCCAAAAAGCGTTGGACTGTTCTTGAATCCCTGTGGAAGCCTTGTCCATGTCAACTGCATTTTTCATCCATTGTGTGGGTTCTCCCATTCAAAAGCAAAGAATTTCCTACTATCTTTGTCAAGGGGAATACAGAAGAAGGCATCTTTTAAATCAATTACTGTAAACCATTTGTATTTCTCCTTCACAGATGATAACAATGTGTATGGGTTAGCTACTACCGGATGTATATCTTTCATGATTTCATTAATAGCCCTTAAATCCTGTACCAATCTATATTCTTCATTTGGTTTCTTTACTGGAAAAATTGGGGTATTATATTCTGATTCACATTCTTCTAATATTCCAGACTTCAAGAACTTTTCAATAATTTTCACTATTCCGTATTGGGCCTCTAATTTGATGGGATATTGTTTTATCCATACTGGTTTCGTTCCTTCCTTCAATTCTACTACTACCGGTTGAGCCATTTTTGATTTCCCTGGTATATCAGTTTCCCATACTGTAGGGATCACTGCCTCTTCTACCTCTCTGGGTACTTGAACTTCTGGATTTTCCTTCAACACTAGTATCTGTCCTGACTTTGATTCTGGAACTTGCATAATTAATTCTCCATCCTCAAAGACAATTCTTGCATTTAATTTAGATAACAAATCCCGTCCCAACAGGGAGATTGGACAATCAGGCATATACAAGAATTCATGCCATATTTCCTTTCCTCCAAATCGTAGTTCCAGGGGTTGCATGAATGGCCGGGTTTCCTCTTTCCCTGTGGTTCCCACTATTGTGGTTGCCCTTTTCCCTATCTGTCCACATAAATCATTTAAAACTGAGTATGTTGCACCAGTATCTATTAAAAATTGCACTTCTTTCCCCCCTAACCTTACTTTCACTAGGGGTTCATCCTTTCCTTATTCTAGTCATACTCTCCCAAAACCATTGGCTTGGCCACCTTGGTGTTTCCGAATGGGATTCCTGGCTGCAAATTCTGCCTTGTTCTCTGTGGGCATGCATTCTTCCAATGTCCTTCCTGCTTGCAATATGCACATTGGTTAATACCTAATTTATTCAACCTTGCTCCTAATTCATTAGACAAGTGATTAAATCCAAACCCCCTTCCTCGTCCACGTGTCAAGCCTCTACCTCGACCTCCAGGATTGTTCTGGGCTCTGTCCTGCATCACCGCCAGCAGATGTCGCTGTTGTCTTTGAGAACTCTCCCTCTCACGGTTATTGTATACTTTCCAAGCAATCTCTAATAGCCTATCCAGATCACGCAGCTCCGCGCCCTCCAGTTTCTGCAGTTTCTTTCTAATATCATCCTGCGACTGCCCTAAGGAAATCAGGGCCAGCTGCACCTTAGCTTGCTCTGTTTCTACGTCTAAATCTGTGTATTTCCTCGCCACCTCTTTAAGCCGCTCCAAAAATGCAGACGGGGATTCTGTTTTCTCTTGCCTGACATTATACAGTTTTGACCAATTGATTGTTTTTGGCATAGCATTTTGTACTCCAACAACTATCCACTCCTGGTATCTCCTCAGATTTCCCATTCCTCTTGCAGTATTATAATCCCACATGGGATCTTCAGTCGGAAAATTCTGATCAATTGTCCCTGTGACAATCCCCTGCCTAATGTCTTCTCTAACTCACTCGCGGGCAGTTCTCAACACCATTTCCTTCTCTGTAGAGTCCATTAGGGTGTCCAGTAATACCTGTATATCATCCCAATCAGGATTCTGGGTTTTCAGAATCATCTTTACAACTTGTGCCACTTTACTCGGGTTCTCCCGATAAGTTCCAGCAGATTGTTTCCAGAGCATCAGATCTCCTGGAGTGAAAGGTACTTTAACATATACGGGTGCTTCTGCCCCAACCCCTTGCCGAAGCGGTGCTAATATTGCACTGGATGTCTGCTGTCTAACTTGAATATCCCGCTGCCATGTTCGGTGGGATATTGGGGTAGTGGAATACTCCTGTTCCTCTATTTCTATCTCATCCTCCCCGTCAACTCTTATTCCAGTATCTCTGGGGGCTGGTGGGGCCAACGGAGCCACTAATAAATCAAAATCATCATCTTCCTTATGCTGCAAAGCATTTTCCACTGCCAGACATTTCATACATTTCTTCTCAGTCACACATCCCTCACATTGCTCATCCAATTTTGTACTAACAACCATTATCCCACGCACCTTCTTCCATTCCTCTTTCCCTCTTAAAATAAAAAACAGTTCTACATATGGTACCTCATTCCATTTGCCCTCGCGCTTACAAAATAGCATCAATTGTAGGATGGTATTATAGTCTAAAGTTCCATTTTCTGGCCAACGAACCTGATCCTCTAAATTATACTGTGTCCACCATACATTACAATACTCGACCAATTTCTTTTTTTGCATGTCTTGCCCAAACTGCCCCTCTTTCCAATGCATCAAAATACACCCTAACGGTGATGACCTGGGTATCAGCGGCATTTTATAACAGTCCAGACCAGCACCAAACAACAAAAACTAAACAAAATTCCACGTAACAAATAATACAGATTACCAAAAATACAAGACCAGAATACAGTTGCCGAACCTGCAAAACGAATAATACAGATTATGAATAATACAGATTATCGAAAATACAGAACAGATCACTGATGCTGAACCTGCAGAGCTTTCGCTACTGTCTTACGGACGGCGCCTAGGCTTCCCTCTGGAGCTCCATAGCCCAACCAAGCGTAGCTTTCGCTGCATCTAACAGGCAGGCTTTTACCAGATCAGAAAATATGGTACCATTCCCGATTGGGCACAAGACCCGAAAAATTTGGTACAATTCCTAATTAGGCACAAGACCTGTAAAAAAATTTAGTACTATTCCCAATTAGGCACAAGACCTGACAAAGTTGGTACCATTCCCGATAAAGCACCGTGTCTTACCAATATCCCTGGTCCATCGGGGGCAGCGGAGGTCGGTTGCGGTTGACAGCTCCCCGAGAATCACTCGGTGCCGGCTGGAGCGAGATCGATGCGCGAGCCACCTCAGCAATGCCCGCGAGGTCCCATCTGGGTCGCCAAAACTGTTAGCGTAGAGACAAACACATAACCATTCCAGGAGAGTTATATGTGGTGCTTTATTTCGAGGCCCCAGGAACCAGGGGTATTCAAACCTAAATCAGGTTCCAAGCCGATCCCAGTGCGTCCGCAATTTAACCCTTAAGGGTTTCGCAATCTAATGTATATTCAACAGATTACATCATTTCTTCATGAGGATTTGAGGATTGTCTCATCATTTGTGTGGACACCAGCATTTCTTTATCTTCAGTTGACTGCCCTTGGTATGCTTCTGGCCTTCACAAATGTAGACTGTGTTCAGATAAGGTTGCTAGTAAAAGCATAGGCTCTGCTCGGATAAGGTTGTTAGTACATTCTTTCTAAGCACTCCCTAATACCATACTTGTGAAGGTTATATGTGGTTTGTGAGAAAACCGTCACTGTCTACAGAGGTAGACACAAAGTCTGCACATACTTAACTATAAAGATCAACAAAATTAAATGCTAAACACAATATATATCAAATGCTAAATACAATATACATAACCTATAATTTTAATCTTATTTTAATTGAGCCCTAATTCTTCAGCTAAATTAACGTTTTCCAACACACTCCCACAGACAGTAAAAGAACTCAGAACCTTCTTGGAAATGACAGGTTGGTGCTGCTTATGGATTTACAATTATGGAGCAATAGTAAAGTCATTATCTGAACTTTTAAAACCAACCCTCCCCAACTGACATGGTTTAAGCGGGTTAAAAATGCATTTGAGACACTTAAAAAGGCACTTCGGACCAGAAGATGCCTCATCTAGACTACTGAAATACCAAGCCAACCTGGCCAAGTCAGAGGATATCGAAATTGAAGTAACTAACATTGTGAACCCAGCTTCTTTTCTCAGTGGAACAACAACCAAACCGCTGACACATGACTGTCTTGAAACAATAAGAATCTGTGTGTTCCAGCAGACCACGTCTGAAGGAAGAACCTCTGGAGGATGCACAAGATTACTGGTTTAGTAGGAAGTAGTTTTGTCCAATAAGGTACCCATAAAGCTGGTTATGTAGTAATTACTAGGGACAAGGTAATTGAATCCCAACCATTACCTGTTGGGACTTCTGCACAAAAGGCTGAAATCATTGCCTTGACCAGAGCTTTAGCATTGGTGAAAATAAAAAAATATAAATATACGGACAGATTCTAAATGTGCCTTTGGAGTTATTCATGCTCATGGAGTGATTTGGAAAGGAATGAGGGCTATTGGCAGCACAAGGAAAACAGATCAAACATGCTGAAGAAATACTTTGCCTGTTGGAGGCAGTACAATTACCAACCAAAGTCGCCATCATGCACTGTGAGGGCACCCTGTGAGGTAACACTGACCAGGAAACAGGTAACAGATTGGCTGATTACGAGGCTAAATGTGCAGCAGAAAGAATGCAAGAAGGGCAAATTTTAGCTCTAATCCTAGATAACAGAGATGAAAACGTAGAAAATAAGGAAGATATTAAATACTCCAAGTCTGATTGGGAATTAATACAAGAACTTGGAGGACAGATCCCTTCCCAGGGGTGGGCACAATTTTTTAAATGTACCTGCCAGCTTGGTCTGGGAACTTGTAACATGATAAAACCCATTGAGAACCAGACCCTTTATATAAATTCCTAAATCAGAAATGGATAGGGAGGGATTTTATATACCGTGGTTCAGCAAGTGACTCAACAGTGTGAAATATATTAAATTGAGTACAACTAGGAATAATTAGGAAAGGAAATGTGTCTAGAAAGTTTTCGCAAATTTATTTTTCTGAACTCCCAAGAAAGGGAGGGTACAGATACTTGTTAGTATTCATAGATACCTTTTCTGGATGGCCAGAGGCCTTTCCTTGCAGGACAAATAAGGCAGAGGAAGTGACAAAGGTTTTGCTGAATGAAATACTCCGATTCGGGGTACCCATGATTATTTTGTCATATAGAGGCACTCATTTTTGTGCACAAGTAGTACAACAGGTTAGTAGAGAATTAGGGATCGATTGGCAATTGCACACTCCATACTGACCACAGGCTAGTGGCCAGGTGGAGAAAATGAATCATCTGATTGTTGCTGCTAAAACAACAATATATAATGGCCTTAGAAAAACAGCTGAAACAAATAAATGCCTATATTTTGGGTACCAGGGCAAGGGGCTTGGATTATCCCATCCAACCTGGAGACTGGGTATATGTTAAAAATTTTTCAGGTGAGCCACTGGCAGAAAAGCGGAAAGGACCTTTACAGTGGAAAGTGACTTCAAAAGGACCACTAAAGCTGTGTTTAAAACAAACCTAATAAGGTTTATATTTTATATGATTGTTTTCAATATTATAAGTATGTTTGCTTGGAGAGAAAACGTATATTTTAATATAACTCAACAACTGGTTACCTCTGCTAACTTATCTGAATGTTGGATATGTATAGAATTCCCTCGAGGAAATATGAAATTCCCTTGTTTGAAGTGGCATCTTCAAATTGGACATGGGGTCCAGAGGTGTGGTTGACCCCAATAGGGAATGAGCAATGTAAATTTGGGAAAGAAATAGTGTCTGGCAAAGGGCCAAGATTTGATTTGATAATATTAAATCCCAATCAGACTCCTTTTGTAGAGTGAAATGATATAGGGGAAAATGTAGGATTTAGGAATGTTACTGGAACAGGCTGTAGTTTGGATCTTGATAATCCAGGGAAAATAACTAGTGACATTACTGCACGGATACAGGGAGGAAAGTGCAATTCATCAATGCCTAATCAACTTGATGTTGTAGGCGCAGGAGTATCCTTATTGAACCAATCATATTGTAAATTACTGTATGGATACTGGTGGTTATGTGGAGAGGGATATGCTAGACAGACCTTACCACAAAATTGGACAGGAATATCTGGCTATCTAACTCTGCAGAATACTATCCATAAAGAACTAAGAGGAATTTTAAGAACTCCTTGGATATGAACCAGGAGAAATACTAATCTTATTATTGAACACCCCACTGCATTTCACAGCTTTGTAAGATGTTTTTTCCCTCAACTAGGAGTAAGTGAAATTGAAAAGGCCCTAGGAAACATATCTGCCTCAATAGAAATGGCATTAAACGCCGTGGCAGATGCGATTCAAACTTTACAACAAGAAATAGGAAAATTAAGACAAATAAAAATACAAACCAGATTCGCTCTAGACCTCTTATATTTTAAAGAGGGAGGAGTATGTATGGTGATAAACAGCAGCTGTTGCACCTATATAGACCAAAGTAACAGAGTATCCAAAGAATTGGAGACAATTTGGCATCAGACAAAATTATTGCATAAAGTAACACTAGATAATACTTCTTGGGCTTTCAAAGAACTATGGGAAAAACTAACCTCTTGGTTACCCGATTTTGCGTGGCTAAAACAAATGTTTATAGCTTTATTGTTATTAATAGTTTTTCTAAATTTTACTTGTCTGTTAATCCAGTGTGCTTCCTGGTATTGTAGGAAAAGTATCAACTATTATAATGCATGGAAATCAAATTAAATCAAATACCAGATAGAGACAGGAAAATACTTTCAGAACGTCTCAAATGGTATCGCATAAGAAGCAAAAGAATTCACTAAGTAAAAGAAAAGGGGGAACTGATAACTGGCAAATGTTTAAGCTTGTGTATTGATCAATAGCAGTTGTCTAAGCTTGTATATCCCATAGTGGTATGTGCCCTGAGAGATGTTTTTCTAAAGAGGGACCCATTGTGCAAGGAACAGGCATCCCGCAAGAAAAGATAAGGAAGCAGGGAAGCCACACTGTGGCACCAGCAGAAAAGGACTGTTTTTCTCAAAGTTTGGGCTGAACCTCCATTAAGGTCAAAAGAACAATCTAACAAAACTATGATATCATTTTACAAAGGTGGCATTTCCCAGTCTTTCCAATTCAAATCGAGGACTTTTGGTATAATTTCCCTTTAGCTGACATCCATGGCCCATGCCACTACATGGTCAACTCCAATTACTGTAACTTATCAGAATCCCAAAATAAAGGGAACTGCATATTTCCTCTGGGAAGAGCTATAGAATCATAGAATCACAGAATAGTTAGGGCTGGAAGGGACCTTAAAGATCATCTAGTTTCACCCCTCCCTGCCACAGGCAGAGACATCCCACTATAATCAGGCTGCCCAAGGCCCCATTCAACCTGGCCTTGAATACCTCCAGAGATGGAGCATCCACAGCTTCCCTGGCCAACATGTTCCAGTGTCTTGTTTTACAGAATCAAATCCTATAACCCGAAATGAGTTATAAAGCAGATATGTGTTTTATTTCGCTAGCAGGTGCGAAATCTGCCCAACTCGCATGACGTATAACTTCGCAAACAGCTACTTATAGTGTAAAGACATGCATAATTATAAGCGCCTACTATATATTCATAACCTTTCCTCGCTTCACATTATAATTAGTTCTGGAAGGATCTCTCCAGTCTTGTGCCTGCGCAGTGTCTCCTGGTGGTCATGGGCCAGAGTCTCAGGGATGAAGTCAATAGTCTTCCTCAGGATGAACTTTTTTTCCCTCGAACTGTACGCAGGTGCAGTACACTTCTGGTTGCTTTCCAGCTTGAGACTGCTTATGCTCACATTCCTGTCTTCTTTTTATCAGTAGAACTCTGCATACTGGCTCTCCTTATCAGCTTTCAAGGCCTCTGCTAACAATCACTGAACTAAGCTTTTTCCCTTATATGGTGCAGTTTATAATAAACTAAGCTTCTTCTAAATTGATTAAAATTCTACATTTATATGTTTACCTATCAGTCTCACCACTGTCATGGTGAAGAAATTCTTCCTAATGTCCAGTCTAAATCTGCCCCTCTCCAGTTTGTACCCATTCCCCCTCGACCTATCACCACAAGCCTTTACGAATAGCCCCTCTCCAGCTTTCCCGTAGGCCCCCTTCAGGTACTGGAAGGTTGCTATAATATCTCCTCTGAACCTTCTCTTCTCCAGGCTGAACAAGCCCAACTCTCTCAGCCTGTCCTTGTATGGGAGGTGCTCCAGCCCTCTGATCATCTTTATAGCCGTCCTCTGGACCTGTTTCAGCAGCTCCATATCCTTCTTACGTTGGGGATTTCGGAACTGGGCACAGTATTCCAGATGAGGTCTCACAAGAGAGGAATAGAGGGGCAGAATCACTTCCCTTGACCTGTTGGCCACACTTCTTTTGATGCAGCCCAGGATACAGTTGGCCTTCTGGGCTGTGAGTACACATTGCTGGCTCATGTCGAGCTTCTCATCAACAACCAGCACCCCCAAGACCTTCTCTGCAGGGCTGCTATCAAGCACGTCATCCTCCATTGTGTGCTGAAACTGTGGATTGCCCCAACCTAGGTGCAGGATCTTACACTTGGCCTTGTTGAAACTCATGAGGTTCTCACAAGCCCACTTCTCCAATCTGTCCAGGTCCCTCTAGATGACATCCCGTCCTTCCAGTGTGGCAACTACACCACTCAGCTTGGTGTCATCTGCAAACTTGCTGAGGGTGCATTCAATCTCACTCTCAATATCATTGATAAAAATATTGAACAGCACTGGTCCCAGTACGGACTCCTGAGGGACACCACTTGTCATGGATCTCCATCTGGACTTTGAGCCATTGACCACTACTCTTTGAATACGACCATACAACCAGTTTCTTATCCACCTTACCGTCCACCCGTCAAATCCATATCTCTCCAATTTAGAGACAAGGATGTTGGAGGGGCTGTGTCAAAGGCTTTACCCAAGTCTAGACAGATCGCATCTGTCGGTTTACCCGTGTCTACTGCTGTGGTTACCCCATCACAGAAAGCCACTAGGTTGGTCAGACAGGACTTGCCCCGGTGAAGCCATGCTGGCTGCCATTAATCACCTCCCTGCCCTCCATGTGCTTTAGCATAGCTTCTAGGAGGATCTGTTCCATGATCTTCCCAGGCACAGAGGTGAGGCTGACAGGTCGGTAGTTCTCAGGGTCGTCTTTTCTACCCTTTTTAAAAATGGGCACAACGTTACCCTTCTTCCAGTCACCAGGGACTTCTCCTGACTGCCATGACTTTTCAAATATCATGGAGTATGGCTTGGCAACCACATCTGCCAATTCCCTCAGGACTCTGGGATGCATCTCATCAGGCCCCATGGACTTATATATGTTCAGGTTCCTCAGGTGTTTGTGAACCTGATCCTCCTCTCCTGTGGGAGGGGCTTTACCCCCCTGGTCACCATCTTGCTGTCCCATGACTCAGGAGGGGTGAGGAGAGCAGTTATCGGTGAAGACTGAGGCAAAAAAGTTGTTGAGTACCTCAGACATTTCCTCATCTGTTGATACGTGATCCTCATTTCCAGTCATCAGTGGGGGTATGTTCTCTTTGACCTTCCTCTTTTGATTGATGTACCTGTAAAAGCCCTTCTTGTTGGTCTTTACTTCCCTTGCCAAGTTCAGCTCCAGCTGCACCTTGGCCTTCCTGACTTCATCCCTACATAACTGGGCAGCGTCTCTATACACGTCCCAGGTTCCCTGTCCCTGCTTGCACTGCCTCTGCAGTTCCTTCTTCTTTTTTAGTTTAACCAGCAGGTCTTGACTCAGCCATGCTGGTCTCTTCCCTTTCCTGCCTGATTTTCTACATACGGGGATTGAGTGCTCTTGCGCCCTGTAGAAAGCTTCCTTAAATATTTTCCAGCTCTATTCTGCTCCCTTGTCTTGAAGGACCATGTCCCAGGGAGTCCTACCGAGCAATTTCTTGAAGAGTTGGAAGTCTGCTTTCCTGAAATTTAGGGTCCTGACTATACTCACCTGTCCCATATCCCTCTGGACCTTGAACTCCACCAGTGCGTGATCACTGCAGCCCAGGCTGCCACTGACCCTAAAGTCACTGATGAGTTCGCTTATATTGGTGACCATAAGGTCCAGTATTGCTTCTCCTTGGGTGGGGGTCTCTATCAGCTGGACTAAGAAATTATCTTCAATGCACTCCAGGAGTCTCCTGTATTGCCTACAGCTTGCTGTGCTACTTCTCCAGCATATGTCAGGGTGGTTGAAGTCCCTGAGCAGGATGAGAGCTTGCGAGTGCAAAGCCTCCTGTAGCTGGAGGAAGAAGGCTTCATCAGTTGTCTCTCCTTGATCGGGTGGCCTGTAGTATACACCAACCACAAGGTTCCCATTGGTTCTTCCATCTTTAATTTTTACCCACAAGCTTACAACCTGTTCGTGGCTACTCTTCAACGACAGCTCTTCACATTCTATCCCTTTCCTGTAACAGAGGGCAACGCCTCCACCCCTCCTCCCCGGTCTGTCTCTCCTGAACAACCTGTAGCCTTCGATAACCACATTCCAGTCATGGGACCCATCCCACCACGTTTCCATGATGGCAACCAGATCATAGCATTCAAGGAGCACAGTAGCTTCCAGCTCCTCCTGCTTGTTGCCCAAGCTTCGTGCGTTAGTGTAAAAGCACTTCAGCTGGGGCTGCTGGTTGCATCACCTTCCCATTGGACCTTCTTTTGCCTATAAGGTGTTTTGGAGAAGTCTCCTCCCTAACACCTGGCCCCTGACACCCATCCTTCCACCTTTTGTTAAGGGCTAGCTCGGTGTTAAACCCCTCCTCCTTCATATCTAGTTTAAAGCCCTATCTACAAGCCCCACAAGTTCCTGGGCAAAGATCCTCCTCCCGCTCTGAGAAAGGTGGCTCCCATCTGAAGCCTGTAATCCCGGTGCCATGTAGGCCATCCCGTTATCAAAAACCCCAAAGTTATTGTTGTGACATCAGCCACAGAGCCATGTATTAATAGACTGGACATGTCTGAGCTGTACTATGTCACCACCTGTTACTGGGAGGAGGGAAGAAAAAATCACCTGGGCCCCGGATTCCCTCAGTAGCTTTCCCAAGGCCTTAAAATAACTTTTAATTCCCCTTGGGCTTCTTACAGCTGCTTCATCTCTTCCCACATGGTCAGTTGTTCTCACCAGGCTGGGAAGTTTCTTAGTCACATCCCTTACCCTGGCTCCTGGGAGGCAGCAGACTTCCCTGTGAGTGGGGTCTGCTTGAGATATCGGACCCTCTGTCCCCTTTAATAGAGAGTCTCCTACAACTATGACTCTCCTATTGGTCCTTGTGGCAGTTGTAGCAATGGAGCGTTTACACCGTTTCAGTCTCTGACCCTGCTCTGATGTGGGTGCATCTTCCTCCATGTTTTCCTCTGGTCTGTCCTCCACATTGAGAGCCTCAAATTTGTTGTGGAGTGACACCTGAGGTGGTGTGGGTAAGGAGTGGGTTGATTTTCTGCCCCATCAGTGGATTTGCTTCCATTCCCTACCTTAGTGAGGGAAGATGCCAGATCCTTTTCTTCCTGGGCTCTTATCTGTGTATGTGTCTTCTCTTGTGCTTAGGAGCTCAGGGTGTCATCCCGTCAGTCTATTTCCATCTCACGTTCCCTGATGCTCCTCAGCCTCTCCACTTCCTCTTTCAGCTCTGCTACCAGGCTGAGGAGGAAGTCCACCTGTTTGCACCTTGTGCAGCCCTCGCTGCCCTCCATTTCCAGTGCAAGCTGGTGGCACTCTGTGCAGCCAGAGACCTGGATGGCTGTGTGCTTTCCCGGGAGCTCAGTTTGAACTGACACATCCCTTCTGGCTGGTGCAGAGGAAGCAGTCTTTCTCTGATTGGACACCATGGCTGGGCTCCCTCTCACTGATCGAGCTTGGCTCTCGAGTACTGGAACTGCACCCTCCCTGCGCATCCTGACTTCGTGAACTGATTTCGCTAACTGATGCGAGCGCGCCCCCTCTGACGTGCACATCCCTGTTCGCGCGCTCCTGTTTGTGGCGCTCCTGGTCACGGCGCTCCCAGAAGACCATTTAAATCTCCCGTGTCCGCTTCCGGGATTGCCCCCCCCGCCCCCCGCATCAGCCCGCCATATATGAGCCTGGGTTTGCCTCAGTCCGGACCTGCACGCCGGGCTCCCTCCGGGGTTCCTGGGCTTCCCTCGCTCTGTCAACTGCCCCTCTGCCTCCATCTAGTGCCCGGCTGCAACACTTACCGTGTCTGCCACCGAACCGCATCAATTAACCATTGCTGTACATACCCAGCAATCTGACAAGACTATTACCCTCTTCTTGTACCAATCGCAGATACATATTTTGATCCCAAGCAATTACAATTCTGACAATACCAGCTGTTAGAATTAACATTTGTGGATTCTTCATCCTATTGTTGTTGTAGTCTCAGCTTTAAAGGTCCTAGAGGTTCAGAAGTCCAAGGTTTTCCTGGGGCCTTCTTCACTCGGGAGTAGTGGATCCAAGTGGGTTGTTCTTTGATCTTGATCACAGTGAAGGTGGTCAAAAGTACTTGATATGGTCCATTCCACTTCTCCTTGAGCGGGTCACCTGAAACATTCTTAACATAAATCCAATCCCCAGGGCTAAATGGGTGGATGGGACTGTCTAGACCTTTAGACCTTGTCCCCAAAACAACGTTATTAATTTTCTCTAGTTGTTTTCCCAGAGAAACAACATATTGTTGGAAATAAGAGCTTCCAAATTGGTTTAAATCTTCTCCTTTATACCTTGTCTGATACAGTCTTGCATATAAAATTTCAAAAGGACTCATATTTTCTCTTGCTCTTGGCTTTACATGTAGCCTGAGTAAGGCTATGGGTAAAGCCTGATACCAATACAAATTTGCTTCTTGGCATATTTTAGCTATTTGCTGTTTTATTACACGATTAATTTTCTCTACTTGCCCGCTTGCCTGGGGTCTATATGGAGTATGCAACTGTCAATCAATCCCTAGTGCTCTACTAACTTGTACTGCTTGTGCACAAAAATGAGTGTCTCTATATGATGAAATAGTCATGGGCATCCCAAATCCGGGTATTATTTAATTCAACAAGGCTTTTGTCACTTCCTTTGCCTTATTTGTCCTACAAGGAAAGGCCTCTGGCCATCCAAAAAAGGTATCCATGAATACTAATAAGTATCTGTACCCCCCTTTTCTTGGGAGTTCAGAAAAATCAGTTTTTCAACACTCTCCGGGTACATTTCCTTTCCTAATTACTCCTAATTGTATCCAATTTCCTGCATTAGGATTATTCTTTAAACATATTTCACACTGTTGAGTCACTTGCCAAACAGTGGTATATAAATTCCTCCTTATCCATTTCTGACTTAGGAATTTATATAAGGGGTCTGGTCCCCAGTGGGTTTTATTATGTTCCCTCTTGACAAGTTCCCAGACCAAGCGGGCAGGTACAACAATTCTGCTGTCTTTTAATTGTGCCCACCCCTGGGAAGGGACCTGTCCTCCAAGTTCTTATATTAATTTCCGATCGGACTTGGAGTATCTACTATCTTCCTGATTTTCCAAGTTTTAATCTCTATTATCTGGAATTAGAGCTAAAATTTGCTCTTCTTGCATTCTTTCTGCCGCACATTTAGCCTCATAATCAGCCAATCTGTTACCTGTTTCCTGATCAGTGTTACCTCTCAGGTGCCTTCGACAGTGCATGATGATGACTTTAGTTGGTAACTGTACTGCTTTCAATAGATAAAGTATTTCTTCAGCATGCTTAATCTGTTTTCTTTGTGCTGTCAATAACCCTCGTTCCTTCCAAATCGCTCCATGAGCATGAACAACTCCAAAGGCATATTTTGAATCTGTCCATATGTTTGTCTTTTTCCCTTCTGCCAGTTCTAAAGCTCCGGTCAAGGCAATAATTTCAGCCTACTGAGCCGAAGTCCCAGCAGGTAATGGCTGGGATTCAATTACCTTGTCCTTAGTAGTTTCTGCATATCCAATTTACGGGTACCTTATTGGACAAAACTACTTCCATCTGTAAACCAGGAAGCTTGTGCGTCCTCTAGAGGTTCTTCCTTCGGATCAGGTCTGCTGGAATACACAGCTTCTGTTGTTTCAAGACAGTCATGTACCAGCAGTTCAGTCATTGTTCCACTGAGAAAAGAAGCTGGGTTCACAATGTTAGTTACTTCAGTTTCGATATCATCAGGATGGCTTGGTATTTCAAAAACCTAGATGGGGAAAGCCAGTGATTTCCCTTTTGTTCCAATACAGCAGATACCACATGTGAGACCAATACCGTCATCTTCTGGCCCAAAGTGAATTTTCCGGCTTCCTCGATGTTGAGTATGACAGTGGCTACCGCTCGTAAGCATCCTGGACATCCTTTACTTACTTCATCCAATTGTTTGGAGATGTAAGCTATGGCCCTCTTATAGGTTCCCAACCGTTGAGCCAGAACCCCTAAAGCTATTCCCTGCTTTTCATGAGAGAAAAGCCAAAAGGGCTTGGTCCCATCTGGTAGACCCAAAGCTGGAGCTCTCATAAGTTCTTTTTTAAGTGTCTCAAACACATTTTTAGCTTCCTTAGACCACACCAGTTGGGGAGAGTTGGTTTTTAAAAGTTCATATAATGGCTTTACCATCACCCCATAATTGTAAATCCATAAACAGCACCAACTTGTCATTCCTGCAAAGGTCCTGAGTTCTTTTACTGTTTGTGGGAGTGGAGTCTGACATATGGCTTCTTTTCACTCAGTTCTCAGTTCTCATTGTCCCCCCAACAGCCCATATCCTAAGTACGTCACTTGTTCTTGTAGCATTTGGGCTTTCTATTGGGAGACTCAATATCCACTTAGTCCAAGGAAATTCAACAAACTTATAGCCCACTGAATGCACTCAGGTCTTGTTTCTGTTGCAATCAGAAAGTCATCTACATACTGCAAGAGAGTCCCATTTCCAGGAGGGGATTTCCATGTTTTGAGATCCTGAGCTAGCTGATTCCCAAAGATGGTGGGGCTATTTTTAAACCCTTGAGGCAACACCGTCCAGGTAAGTTGTGTTTGTCTGCCAGTGGTGGGGCTCTCCCACTCAAATGCAAACAATTTTTTACTTTCTTTAGCCAGAGGCAGGCAGAAAAATGCATCTTTTAAGTCTAATACTTTAAACCAAATTTGGCTATCCTTTAATTTCCTAAGTAATATATATGGATTAGCTACTACAGGGTGCAGGTCTTTAACAATTTTATTAATTGCCCTAAGGTCCTGTACCTCCCAGTAGGTTCCATCTGACTTCTTAACTGGCAGAATAGGGGTGTCAGATTCACATTCCACTAATAGTCCATGTTGTAAAAGGTTGTTAATTGGGCCCTCTATTCCTTTGTGATATTCTAGCCTTAAAGGATACTGCTTCCGGTGAACAGGACTTGCTCCCTCTTTGAGCTCAATTACCACAGGAGTAGCATTTTTTGCTTTTCCTGGTATTCCTGAAGCCCTTACCCCTGGATGGACTTGGTCAATGATTTCCTTAACCTCTAGTGACAAGTCTGGAAGTTTTTCAAGATTTACCCAGGGAGTTATTGCAACCCGAGTGCCACCAGCTTGCACTGGAAATGGAGGGCAGAGAGGGGTGCATAAGGTGCGAACAGGTGGACTTCCTCCTCAGCCTGGTAGCAGAGCTGAAAGAGAAAGTAGAGAGGCTGAGGAGCATCAGGGAGTATGAGATGGTAATAGATGGATGGGATGACACCCTGAGCTCCAAAGCAAAAGAGCAGATGACACATACATAGGTAAGAGCCCAGAAAGAAAAGGATCAGGCATCTTCTTCCACTAAGGTTATGGGTGAAGGCTCAAAAGGAGGTAGGGAGTGGAAGCGAGTCCACTGATGGAGCAGAAAATCAACACACTTCTTGCCCACACCACCTCAGGTGTCACTCCACAACAAATTTGAGGCTCTCAATGTGGAGGACAGACCAGAGGAAAATATGGAGGAAGATGCACTCACATCAGAGCAGGGTCAGAGACCAAAACGATGTAAATGCACCATTGCTACAACTGACACAAGGACCGATAGGAGAGTCATAGTTGTAGGAGACTCTCTATTGAAGGGGACAGAGGGTCCGATATGTTGAGCAGATCCCACTCACAGGGAAGTCTATTGCCTCCCAGGAGCCAGGGTAAGGGATGTGACCAAGAAACTTCCCAGCCTGGTAAGAACAACTGACTATTGCCCATTACTGCTGCTTAATGTGGGAGGCGATGAATCATAGAATCATAGAATCACCAGGTTGGAAAGGACCCATTGGATCATCGAGTCCAACCATTCTTAACACTCCCTTAAACCATGTCCCTAAGCACGTCATCAACCCATTCCTTAAGCACCTCCAGGGAAGGTGACTCGACCACCTCCCTGGGCAGCCTGTTCCAGTGCCCAATGACTCTTTTTGTGAAGAATTTTTTTCTGATATCCAGCCTGAACTTCCCCTGGCAGAGCTTCAGGCCATTCCCCCTTGTCCTGTCCTCAGTCACTTGGGAGAAGAGGCCAGCTCCCTCCTCTCCACAACCTCCTTTCAGTAGTTGTAGAGAGTAATAAGGTCTCCCCTGAGCCTCCTCTTCTCCAGGTTAAACAACCCCAGCTCTCTCAGCCGCTCCTCATAAGACTTGTTCTCCAGCCCCCTCACGAGCTTCATTGCTCTTCTCTGTACATGCTCCAGAGCCTCAACATCCTTCTTGTGGTGAGGGGCCCAGAACTGAACACAGTACTCAAGGTGCGGTCTCACTAGTGCCAAGTACAGAGGGAGAACCACCTCCCTGGACCTGCTGGTCACACCGTTTCTGATACAAGCCAAGATGCCATTGGCCTTCTTGGCCACCTGGACACATTGCTGGCTCATGTTCAGTCAGCTGTCAACCAACACCCCCACGTCCTTCTCCAGGCAACTTTCTAGCCAGACTTCTCCTAGTCTGTAGCACTGCATAGGGTTGTTATGCCCCAAGTGCAGGACCCGGCATTTGGCCTTGTTGAACCTCATGCCATTGGTCTCAGCCCAGCAGTCTAGCCTGTTCAGGTCCCTTTGCAGAGCCTCCCTACCCTCCAGCAGATCCACACATCCTCCCTCCCAGTTTGTCATCCGCAAACTTGCTGAGGCTGCACTCAATGCGTTCATCCAGGTCATTGATAAAGACATTGAACAGGGCTGGACCCAGTACCGAGCCCTGAGGAACCCCATTTGTGACTGGACTCCAGCTGAAGTTAACTCCATTGACCACCACTCTCTGGGCCCGGCCATCCAACCAGTTTTCAACCCAGGAGAGTGTGCGCCCATCCAGGCCAGAGGCAGACAGTTTCTGAAGCAGAATGCTGTGGGAAACTGTGTCAAAGGCTTTACTGAAGTCCAAGAAGACTACATCCACAGCCTTTCCCCCATCCAGTAGTCGAGTCATTTTGTCATAGAAGGTGATCAGGTTAGTTTGGCAAGATCTGCCTTTTGTTAACCCATGTTGACTGGGCCTGATCACCCAGTTCTCTTGCATGTTCTTCATGATAGCACTCAGGATTACCTGTTCCATGACTTTCCCTGGCACTGAGGTCAGACTGACAGGCCTGTAGTTCCCTGGATCCTCCCTGCAACCTTTCTTGTAAATGGGCACATTAGCCAGCCTCCAGTCTAGTGGAACTTCCCCCAGTCAGCCAGGACCGCTGGAAGATGATGGAAAGGGGTTTGGAAAGGACATCTGACAGCTCCTTCAACACTCTTGGGTGGATCCCTTCCGGCCCCATAGACTTGTGGGTGTCTGGCTGGGCAAGCAAGTCTCTAACCACCTCCTCTTGGATCATGGGAGACACATTCTGCTCCTCTAACTCCTGGGTTTGTACACAGAGGGAACAACTTTCCTTGTTATTAAAAACTGAGGCAAAGAAGGCATTACATACCTCAGCCTTGTCCTTATCCCCTGTCACTGTTCTTCCTTCTGCATCCAATAGGGACTGAATATTCTCCCTAGTCCTCCTTTTCTTGTTGATGTATTTGTAGAAAGATTTTTTATTATCTTTCACAGACTTAGCCAATTTGATTTCTAGTTGGGCCTTAGCCCTCCTGATGTTTTCCCTGCACAATCTCACTTCCTCCCTGTAGTCCATCCAAGACGCCTGCCCTTTCCTCCAAAGCTCATAGACCTTCTTCTTCTTTTTGATGCATCTCAAAATCTCCCTGCTCAACCAAGCTGTTTTTTTCCCCCGCCGGCTCCTTTTCTGGAACATGGGGATAGCTTGCTCCTGAGCTGCTAGGATTTCATTTTTGAAGAGCGCCCAGCCCTCGTGGGGTCCCTCGCCCTGAAGGACTGTCTCCCATGGGACTTTGCCAACCAACCTTCTGAACAGTCCAAAGTCTGCCCTCTGGAAGTTTAATGTGACTGTTTTGCTAATCCCCTTCTTTATCCCACCTAGAACTGAAAACCCTATCATCTCCTGATCGCTTAGTCTCAGGCGTCCCCCAACTGTCACATCCGCCACAAGACCTTCCCTATTCTCAAACAGCAGGTCAAGGAGGCCACCCTCCCTTGTTGGTTCACTAACCAGTTGTGTGAGGAAGTTGTCTTCCATGCACTCCAGGAACCTCCTAGACTGCTTCCTTTCTGCCGTGTTGTACTCCCAGCAGATATCTGGAAGGTTGAAGTCACCCACGAGGACAAGAGGTAGAGATCTAGAGACCATCCCCAGCTGTTTATAGAATAGCTCGTCAGCTGCCTCCCCTTGGCTGGGTGGTCTGTAGCAGACTCCCATCACAATGTCTGCCTTCTTGTGGGCTCCTCTGATTTTAACCCATAAGCACTCAGTCCCTTCCTTACCGTAATCCAGCTCAAGGGTATTGAAGCACTCTTTAACATAGAGGGCTACCCCACCTCCTTTTCTACCCTTCCTGTTCCGCCTGAAGAGTTTATACCTCCCCATAGCTGTACTCCAGTTATATGAGTCATCCCACCACGTTTCTGTGATGGCAACGACATCATAGTCACCTTGCCCTACAACAGCTTCCAGCTCCTCCTTCTTATTGCCCATGCTGCGTGCATTGGTGTAAATGCACTTCAGCTGGGCTGACGAACCTTCAGCCCTCATAAAGGGCATAGAGTTCATTCCCAATTGCCTGGTCCTTGGAATAACTAACTCCACAGTTCCAGTTTCATTCTTGCTGTCCCCAGCTGTACTCGCCCCTCTTGCTCTGTGGTGGTGTGCTGGTGGTCCACCCCGGCACACCATATCTCAATTGCTGGAGTCCCACTACCAGGCTCATTCCCAACTAGCCTGGTCTCCTCCCCCTCCCCCTTCACATCTAGTTTAAAGCTTTATTTAAGCGCCTAACTAAATTTTTAGAAAGTATTTTAGTCCCCCTTGGAGACAAGCGTGTCCCATCCCTAGTAAGAAAGCCTGGGGATGCGTGGGTCACTCCATGATCAAAGAATCCAAAGCCTCTCTCCTCACACCAGACTCGGAGCCAGGCATTAATCAGCTGTTTGTCTTTGACCTCCTGTTCCTTATTCCTTAGTGTTGGGATGGAACTAAACACCACTTGTGCTCCAGAGCCCTCCATCATTCTCCCTAGAGCCCTGAAGTCTCTTTTGATGGCTTTCAGCTTTCTGTGCTGTAAATCATCATGAAGCAGCTGTAAGAAGCCCAAGGGGAATTAAAAGTTATTTTAAGGCCTTGGGAAAGCTACTGAGGGAATCCGGGGCCCAGGTGATTTTTTCTTCCCTCCTCCCAGTAACAGGTGGTGACATAGTACAGCTCAGACATGTCCAGTCTATTAATACATGGCTCTGTGGCTGATGTCACAACAATAACTTTGGGGTTTTTGATAACGGGATGGCCTACATGGCACCGGGATTACAGGCTTCAGATGGGAGCCACCTTTCTCAGAGCGGGAGGAGGATCTTTGCCCAGGAACTTGTGGGGCTTGTAGATAGGGCTTTAAACTAGATATGAAGGAGGAGGGGTTTAACACCGAGCTAGCCCTTAACAAAAGGTGGAAGGATGGGTGTCAGGGGCCAGGTGTTAGGGAGGAGACTTCTCCAAAACACCTTATAGGCAAAAGAAGGTCCAATGGGAAGGTGATGCAACCAGCAGCCCCAGCTGAAGTGCTTTTACACTAACGCACGAAGCTTGGGCAACAAGCAGGAGGAGCTGGAAGCTACTGTGCTCCTTGAATGCTATGATCTGGTTGCCATCATGGAAACGTGGTGGGATGGGTCCCATGACTGGAATGTGGTTATCGAAGGCTACAGGTTGTTCAGGAGAGACAGACCGGGGAGGAGGGGTGGAGGCGTTGCCCTCTGTTACAGGAAAGGGATAGAATGTGAAGAGCTGTCGTTGAAGAGTAGCCACGAACAGGTTGTAAGCTTGTGGGTAAAAATTAAAGATGGAAGAACCAATGGGAACCTTGTGGTTGGTGTATACTACAGGCCACCCGATCAAGGAGAGACAACTGATGAAGCCTTCTTCCTCCAGCTACAGGAGGCTTTGCACTCGCAAGCTCTCATCCTGCTCAGGGACTTCAACCACCCTGACATATGCTGGAGAAGTAGCACAGCAAGCTGTAGGCAATACAGGAGACTCCTGGAGTGCATTGAAGATAATTTCTTAGTCCAGCTGATAGAGACCCCCACCCAAGGAGAAGCAATACTGGACCTTATGGTCACCAATATAAGCGAACTCATCAGTGACTTTAGGGTCAGTGGCAGCCTGGGCTGCAGTGATCACGCACTGGTGGAGTTCAAGGTCCAGAGGGATATGGGACAGGTGAGTATAGTCAGGACCCTAAATTTCAGGAAAGCAGACTTCCAACTCTTCAAGAAATTGCTCGGTAGGACTCCCTGGGACATGGTCCTTCAAGACAAGGGAGCAGAATAGAGCTGGAAAATATTTAAGGAAGCTTTCTACAGGGCGCAAGAGCACTCAATCCCCGTATGTAGAAAATCAGGCAGGAAAGGGAAGAGACCAGCATGGCTGAGTCAAGACCTGCTGGTTAAACTAAAAAAGAAGAAGGAACTGCAGAGGCAGTGCAAGCAGGGACAGGGAACCTGGGACGTGTATAGAGACGCTGCCCAGTTATGTAGGGATGAAGTCAGGAAGGCCAAGGTGCAGCTGGAGCTGAACTTGGCAAGGGAAGTAAAGACCAACAAGAAGGGCTTTTACAGGTACATCAATCAAAAGAGGAAGGTCAAAGAGAACATACCCCCACTGATGACTGGAAATGAGGATCACGTATCAACAGATGAGGAAATGTCTGAGGTACTCAACAACTTTTTTGCCTCAGTCTTCACCGATAACTGCTCTCCTCACCCCTCCTGAGTCATGGGACAGCAAGATGGTGACCAGGGGGGTAAAGCCCCTCCCACAGGAGAGGAGGATCAGGTTCACAAACACCTGAGGAACCTGAACATATATAAGTCCATGGGGCCTGATGAGATGCATCCCAGAGTCCTGAGGGAATTGGCAGATGTGGTTGCCAAGCCATACTCCATGATATTTGAAAAGTCATGGCAGTCAGGAGAAGTCCCTGGTGACTGGAAGAAGGGTAACGTTGTGCCCATTTTTAAAAAGGGTAGAAAAGACGACCCTGAGAACTACCGACCTGTCAGCCTCACCTCTGTGCCTGGGAAGATCATGGAACAGATCCTCCTAGAAGCTATGCTAAAGCACATGGAGGGCAGGGAGGTGATTAATGGCAGCCAGCATGGCTTCACCGGGGCAAGTCCTGTCTGACCAACCTAGTGGCTTTCTGTGATGGGGTAACCACAGCAGTAGACACGGGTAAACCGACAGATGCGATCTGTCTAGACTTGGGTAAAGCCTTTGACACAGCCCCTCCAACATCCTTGTCTCTAAATTGGAGAGATATGGATTTGACGGGTGGACGGTAAGGTGGATAAGAAACTGGTTGTATGGTCGTATTCAAAGAGTAGTGGTCAATGGCTCAAAGTCCAGATGGAGATCCATGACAAGTGGTGTCCCTCAGGAGTCCGTACTGGGACCAGTGCTGTTCAATATTTTTATCAATGATATTGAGAGTGAGATTGAATGCACCCTCAGCAAGTTTGCAGATGACACCAAGCTGAGTGGTGTAGTTGCCACACTGGAAGGACGGGATGTCATCTAGAGGGACCTGGACAGATTGGAGAAGTGGGCTTGTGAGAACCTCATGAGTTTCAACAAGGCCAAGTGTAAGATCCTGCACCTAGGTTGGGGCAATCCACAGTTTCAGCACACAATGGAGGATGACGTGCTTGATAGCAGCCCTGCAGAGAAGGTCTTGGGGGTGCTGGTTGTTGATGAGAAGCTCGACATGAGCCAGCAATGTGTACTCACAGCCCAGAAGGCCAACTGTATCCTGGGCTGCATCAAAAGAAGTGTGGCCAACAGGTCAAGGGAAGTGATTCTGCCCCTCTATTCCTCTCTTGTGAGACCTCATCTGGAATACTGTGCCCAGTTCCGAAATCCCCAACGTAAGAAGGATATGGAGCTGCTGAAACAGGTCCAGAGGACGGCTATAAAGATGATCAGAGGGCTGGAGCACCTCCCATACAAGGACAGGCTGAGAGAGTTGGGCTTGTTCAGCCTGGAGAAGAGAAGGTTCAGAGGAGATATTATAGCAACCTTCCAGTACCTGAAGGGGGCCTACGGGAAAGCTGGAGAGGGGCTATTCGTAAAGGCTTGTGGTGATAGGTCGAGGGGGAATGGGTACAAACTGGAGAGGGGCAGATTTAGACTGGACATTAGGAAGAATTTCTTCACCATGACAGTGGTGAGACTGATAGGTAAACATATAAATGTAGAATTTTAATCAATTTAGAAGAAGCTTAGTTTATTATAAACTGCACCATATAAGGGAAAAAGCTTAGTTCAGTGATTGTTAGCAGAGGCCTTGAAAGCTGATAAGGAGAGCCAGTATGCAGAGTTCTACTGATAAAAAGAAGACAGGAATGTGAGCATAAGCAGTCTCAAGCTGGAAAGCAACCAGAAGTGTACTGCACCTGCGTACAGTTCGAGGGAAAAAAAGTTCATCCTGAGGAAGACTATTGACTTCATCCCTGAGACTCTGGCCCATGACCACCAGGAGACACTGCGCAGGCACAAGACTGGAGAGATCCTTCCAGAACTAATTATAATGTGAAGCGAGGAAAGGTTATGAATATATAGTAGGCGCTTATAATTATGCATGTCTTTACACTATAAGTAGCTGTTTGCGAAGTTATACGTCATGCGAGTTGGGCAGATTTCGCACCTGCTAGCGAAATAAAACACATATCTGCTTTATAACTCATTTCGGGTTATAGGATTTGATTCTGTAAAACAAGACACTGGAACATGTTGGCCAGGGAAGCTGTGGATGCTCCATCTCTGGAGGTATTCAAGGCCAGGTTGAATGGGGCCTTGGGCAGCCTGATTATAGTGGGATGTCTCTGCCTGTGGCAGGGAGGGGTGAAACTAGATGATCTTTAAGGTCCCTTCCAGCCCTAACTATTCTGTGATTCTATGATTCTATAGCTCTTCCCAGAGGAAATATGCAGTTCCCTTTATTTTGGGATTCTGATAAGTTACAGTAATTGGAGTTGACCATGTAGTGGCATGGGCCATGGATGTCAGCTAAAGGGAAATTATACCAAAAGTCCTCGATTTGAATTGGAAAGACTGGGAAATGCCACCTTTGTAAAATGATATCATAGTTTTGTTAGATTGTTCTTTTGACCTTAATGGAGGTTCAGCCCAAACTTTGAGAAAAACAGTCCTTTTCTGCTGGTGCCACAGTGTGGCTTCCCTGCTTCCTTATCTTTTCTTGCGGGATGCCTGTTCCTTGCACAATGGGTCCCTCTTTAGAAAAACATCTCTCAGGGCACATACCACTATGGGATATACAAGCTTAGACAACTGCTATTGATCAATACACAAGCTTAAACATTTGCCAGTTATCAGTTCCCCCTTTTCTTTTACTTAGTGAATTCTTTTGCTTCTTATGCGATACCATTTGAGACGTTCTGAAAGTATTTTCCTGTCTCTATCTGGTATTTGATTTAATTTGATTTCCATGCATTATAATAGTTGATACTTTTCCTACAATACCAGGAAGCACACTGGATTAACAGACAAGTAAAATTTAGAAAAACTATTAATAACAATAAAGCTATAAACATTTGTTTTAGCCACGCAAAATCGGGTAACCAAGAGGTTAGTTTTTCCCATAGTTCTTTGAAAGCCCAAGAAGTATTATCTAGTGTTACTTTATGCAATAATTTTGTCTGATGCCAAATTGTCTCCAATTCTTTGGATACTCTGTTACTTTGGTCTATATAGGTGCAACAGCTGCTGTTTATCACCATACATACTCCTCCCTCTTTAAAATATAAGAGGTCTAGAGCGAATCTGGTTTGTATTTTTATTTGTCTTAATTTTCCTATTTCTTGTTGTAAAGTTTGAATCGCATCTGCCACGGCGTTTAATGCCATTTCTATTGAGGCAGATATGTTTCCTAGGGCCTTTTCAATTTCACTTACTCCTAGTTGAGGGAAAAAACATCTTACAAAGCTGTGAAATGCAGTGGGGTGTTCAATAATAAGATTAGTATTTCTCCTGGTTCATATCCAAGGAGTTCTTAAAATTCCTCTTAGTTCTTTATGGATAGTATTCTGCAGAGTTAGATAGCCAGATATTCCTGTCCAATTTTGTGGTAAGGTCTGTCTAGCATATCCCTCTCCACATAACCACCAGTATCCATACAGTAATTTACAATATGATTGGTTCAATAAGGATACTCCTGCGCCTACAACATCAAGTTGATTAGGCATTGATGAATTGCACTTTCCTCCCTGTATCCGTGCAGTAATGTCACTAGTTATTTTCCCTGGATTATCAAGATCCAAACTACAGCCTGTTCCAGTAACATTCCTAAATCCTACATTTTCCCCTATATCATTTCACTCTACAAAAGGAGTCTGATTGGGATTTAATATTATCAAATCAAATCTTGGCCCTTTGCCAGACACTATTTCTTTCCCAAATTTACATTGCTCATTCCCTATTGGGGTCAACCACACCTCTGGACCCCATGTCCAATTTGAAGATGCCACTTCAAACAAGGGAATTTCATATTTCCTCGAGGGAATTCTATACATATCCAACATTCAGATAAGTTAGCAGAGGTAACCAGTTGTTGAGTTATATTAAAATATACGTTTTCTCTCCAAGCAAACATACTTATAATATTGAAAACAATCATATAAAATATAAACCTTATTAGGTTTGTTTTAAACACAGCTTTAGTGGTCCTTTTGAAGTCACTTTCCACTGTAAAGGTCCTTTCCGCTTTTCTGCCAGTGGCTCACCTGAAAAATTTTTAACATATACCCAGTCTCCAGGTTGGATGGGATAATCCAAGCCCCTTGCCCTGGTACCCAAAATATAGGCATTTATTTGTTTCAGCTGTTTTTCTAAGGCCATTATATATTGTTGTTTTAGCAGCAACAATCAGATGATTCATTTTCTCCACCTGGCCACTAGCCTGTGGTCAGTATGGAGTGTGCAATTGCCAATCGATCCCTAATTCTCTACTAACCTGTTGTACTACTTGTGCACAAAAATGAGTGCCTCTATATGACAAAATAATCATGGGTACCCCGAATCGGAGTATTTCATTCAGCAAAACCTTTGTCACTTCCTCTGCCTTATTTGTCCTGCAAGGAAAGGCCTCTGGCCATCCAGAAAAGGTATCTATGAATACTAACAAGTATCTGTACCCTCCCTTTCTTGGGAGTTCAGAAAAATAAATTTGCGAAAACTTTCTAGACACATTTCCTTTCCTAATTATTCCTAGTTGTACTCAATTTAATATATTTCACACTGTTGAGTCACTTGCTGAACCACGGTATATAAAATCCCTCCCTATCCATTTCTGATTTAGGAATTTATATAAAGGGTCTGGTTCTCAATGGGTTTTATCATGTTACAAGTTCCCAGACCAAGCTGGCAGGTACATTTAAAAAATTGTGCCCACCCCTGGGAAGGGATCTGTCCTCCAAGTTCTTGTATTAATTCCCAATCAGACTTGGAGTATTTAATATCTTCCTTATTTTCTACGTTTTCATCTCTGTTATCTAGGATTAGAGCTAAAATTTGCCCTTCTTGCATTCTTTCTGCTGCACATTTAGCCTCGTAATCAGCCAATCTGTTACCTGTTTCCTGGTCAGTGTTACCTCACAGGGTGCCCTCACAGTGCATGATGGCGACTTTGGTTGGTAATTGTACTGCCTCCAACAGGCAAAGTATTTCTTCAGCATGTTTGATCTGTTTTCCTTGTGCTGCCAATAGCCCTCATTCCTTTCCAAATCACTCCATGAGCATGAATAACTCCAAAGGCACATTTAGAATCTGTCCGTATATTTATATTTTTTTATTTTCACCAATGCTAAAGCTCTGGTCAAGGCAATGATTTCAGCCTTTTGTGCAGAAGTCCCAACAGGTAATGGTTGGGATTCAATTACCTTGTCCCTAGTAATTACTACATAACCAGCTTTATGGGTACCTTATTGGACAAAACTACTTCCTACTAAACCAGTAATCTTGTGCATCCTCCAGAGGTTCTTCCGTCAGACGTGGTCTGCTGGAACACACAGATTCTTATTGTTTCAAGACAGTCATGTGTCAGCGGTTTGGTTGTTGTTCCACTGAGAAAAGAAGCTGGGTTCACAATGTTAGTTACTTCAATTTCGATATCCTCTGACTTGGCCAGGTTGGCTTGGTATTTCAGTAGTCTAGATGAGGCATCTTCTGGTCCGAAGTGCCTTTTTAAGTGTCTCAAATGCATTTTTAACCCGCTTAAACCATGTCAGTTGGGGAAGGTTGGTTTTAAAAGTTCAGATAATGACTTTACTATTGCTCCATAATTGTAAATCCATAAGCAGCACCAACCTGTCATTTCCAAGAAGGTTCTGAGTTCTTTTACTGTCTGTGGGAGTGTGTTGGAAAACGTTAATTTAGCTGAAGAATTAGGGCTCAATTAAAATAAGATTAAAATTATAGGTTATGTATATTGTATTTAGCATTTGATATATATTGTGTTTAGCATTTAATTTTGTTGATCTTTATAGTTAAGTATGTGCAGACTTTGTGTCTGCCTCTGTAGACAGTGACGGTTTTCTCACAAACCACATATAACCTTCACAAGTATGGTATTAGGGAGTGCTTAGAAAGAATGTACTAACAACCTTATCCGAGCAGAGCCTACGCTTTTACTAGCAACCTTATCTGAACACAGTCTACATTTGTGAAGGCCAGAAGCATACCAAGGGCAGTCAACTGAAGATAAAGAAATGCTGGTGTCCACACAAATGATGAGACAATCCTCAAATCCTCATGAAGAAATGATGTAATCTGTTGAATATACATTAGATTGCGAAACCCTTAAGGGTTAAATTGCGGACGCACTGGGATCGGCTTGGAACCTGATTTAGGTTTGAATACCCCTGGTTCCTGGGGCCTCGAAATAAAGCACCACATATAACTCTCCTGGAATGGTTATGTGTTTGTCTCTACGCTAACAGTTTTGGCGACCCAGATGGGACCTCGCGGGCATTGCTGAGGTGGCTCGCGCATCGATCTCGCTCCAGCCGGCACCGAGTGATTCTCGGGGAGCTGTCAACCGCAACCGACCTCCGCTGCCCCCGATGGACCAGGGATATTGGTAAGACACGGTGCTTTATCGGGAATGGTACCAACTTTGTCAGGTCTTGTGCCTAATTGGGAATAGTACTAAATTTTTTTACAGGTCTTGTGCCTAATTAGGAATTGTACCAAATTTTTCGGGTCTTGTGCCCAATCGGGAATGGTACCATATTTTCTGATCTGGTAAAAGCCTGCCTGTTAGATGCAGCGAAAGCTACGCTTGGTTGGGCTATGGAGCTCCAGAGGGAAGCCTAGGCGCCGTCCGTAAGACAGTAGCGAAAGCTCTGCAGGTTCAGCATCAGTGATCTGTTCTGTATTTTCGATAATCTGTATTATTCATAATCTGTATTATTCGTTTTGCAGGTTCGGCAACTGTATTCTGGTCTTGTATTTTTGGTAATCTGTATTATTTGTTACGTGGAATTTTGTTTAGTTTTTGTTGTTTGGTGCTGGTCTGGACTGTTATAAAATGCCACTGATACCCAGGTCATCACCGTTAGGGTGTATTTTGATGCATTGGAAAGAGGGGCAGTTTGGGCAAGACATGCAAAAAAAGAAATTGGTCGAGTATTGTAATGTATGGTGGACACAGTATATAGTCCGTACTGGGACTGGTGCTGTTTGGGATGACATGCTTGAGAGCAGCCCTGCAGAGAAGGACTTGCGGGTGCTGGTCGATGAGAAGCTGAACATGAGCCAGCAATGTGTGCTCACAGCCCAGAAGGCCAACTGTATCCTGGGCTGCATCAAAAGAAGTGTGGCCAGCAGATCGAGGGAGGGGAATTCCGATCCTCTGTTCCTCTCTTGTGAGACCTCATCTGGAATACTGTGTCCAGTTCTGGAATCCTCAACATGAGAAGGATATGGAGCTGTTGGAACGGGTCCAGAGGAGGGCTACAAAGATGATCAGACGGCTGGAGCACCTTCCCTACGAGGACAGGCTGAGAGAGTTGGGCCTGTTCTGCCTGGAGAAGGCTCAGAGGAGATCTTATAGCGACCTTCCAGTACCTGAAGGGGGCCTACAGGAAAGCTGGAGAGGGGCTATTCATAAAGGCTTGTGGGGATAGGACCAGAGAGAATGGATATAAACTGGAGAGGGGCAGATTTAGGCTAGACATTAGGAAGAATTTCTTCACCATGAGAGTGGTGAGGTACTGGAACAGGTTGCCCAGGGAATTTGTATATGCCCCATCCCTGGAGGTGTTCAAGGTCAGGTTGGATGGGGCCTTGGGCAGCCTGCTTTAGTGGGATGTCCCTGCCCATGGCAGGGGGGTTAGAACTGGATGATCTTTAAGGTCTCTTCCAACCCTAACTGTACT